>NW_007091132.1:305386-335116 GCF_000164805.1 Carlito syrichta
ACCAGCCGGGCGTGGTAGTGCGTGCCTGTAATTCCAGCTACTCGGAAAGCTGAGGCGGAAGGATCGCCGGAGCCCGGCAGGTCGAGGCTGCGGGGGCCGGGAGCGGCCACTGCACTCCAGTCTGGGCGACAAAGTGAGACTCCAACTCAAAAAAAAAAAAAAAAATTTAAATTCTAATAATATTAGGCTTATAATGCAGTTGGTCAGTCAGTCATAGTTGCAGGGTCTACATTTTGATTCAACCAACTGTGGATTGAAAATATTGGGAAAGAGATTATAAATAATAATATAACAATTAAAATAATATAAAATGTTAAACCAATACTGTATAACAGCTATTCACATAGCATTTATTTTGTATAATCTAGAGATCATTTACAGTATACAGAGTTGTGCATAGATTATATGCAAATACCACATCATTTTATATAAGGGATTTGAACATCCAGAGTTTGGAATTTTCAGGGGGTCCTGGAAACAATCCCTCTTGGATACTAAGGGACAACTGCATAAATTTATCTTGGAATGTTTCTAGCCTTGACTTTCAACTATTGACCCCTTGTAACACCTTACCACTGAATTCTGGGTGACCTGAAAGATTCCCAAACACATACATGTATTCACACGTGCAAACAACACAGGTGCAGACAAATAGAGTGAAGAATTGAAGAGCTGTTCTTAGGTGTGGGACAAATAAATATTGGAATGTACGGTCTTGTTAAGCCTCACTGATATTAACACTTTTAAAAATAATTAAAACCTAATACATGTTTAACATGGGAAATCTGAAAATTACAGGAAAGCAAAAAAGATGCAAACAAAAATTAATCATCATGGTATGTACCAAAGATGGTCACAAATAGTATTTCAATATACTGTATTTCCTTTGAGCAATTTTATATATTTTTGTACAAAATTGGGACCACACAGTCCAAACTATTTTGTAACCTGCCTTTTCCCTATAGTCATCCTTAACATATCTTATGTCTTAAGTATTTTCCCACATGATGGCTGCACAGTGGTGCCTTCCTTAAACTATTTTCCTTCTGTTTCTCATTGTTGGATAGTTCTTTAAATAGTTTTCTGATATAAATTTTTAGATTGCAACAAACTTCCTTGAAGAAAGCTGAACATGTCTTGGAATTCGAAGCAAAAAAGATGCAAACGAAAATGAATCATCATGGTATGTACCAAAGATGGTCACAGATAGTATTTCAATATACTGTATTTCCTTTGAGCAATTTTATATATTTTTATACAAAAATATAGTCCAAAAAAATGAGTCAAAAGCTTTATCCAGGTTTAAGGCTTTAAAATATATTGTCAAATTTCCCTTCATTATTTGATGTGCCCAGCTATACCCCACCAGGAATTATTATAAAACTTGTTTTCTGACACATCTAAAGGTCACTTTCATTTTGGAATTTTTACAACTGTATTCATTCCTCTAGTATTTGCACTTAAGGATTGGGTTCTAGTGTATAATCTGCAAAATTATTCTGCCTATTGATTGAGTCTTAAGGATAATGATAAAGGATATCTTGACTTACGCATCTCTACAAGTACACCAAGGGAAACTGAATTCGTCATTGCCAATCAGAAATGTGACTTTTTTATTATATAAATTTTTCACCTGGATGACCAGGAACAGCATATGCAAATTCAAAATTGTTTCTACTTTCTCATTCTCAAGTACTCAAACGCAGTGCATGTTTTGGTCTTGATAGAGAAACGTTTACAATACAACCCAGAAACTTCCATCCTGTTTGTGTGGGTTGAATGAAAACATCTCTAAATCCCATGAAGATCCAAACTCTCATGTAAGATATTTTTCTTTTTAACCCTGAGTGAGAACTGCACGTGAAACTACTTGCCTGTTGGTAACATGAGATTCCCAAGATGCATCAGGCTTTTGTATTTGTTATTCTCCCATAATGAAGAAACCCAAGGATACGAAAGCCTGGAAGAGCTTTTTCTTTGCCATCTTCCTTTCAAGCAGTTCTGCTGCAATTGACTTAGTATGCACCAACTGATTAGTGGTAGCTTTGTGTGAAAGTTTTCAAAAAAAAGGTAATCTACAGTGAAGAACAGCTGCTGCACATCACAAGACTATCCAGAAATAGTTTTCCCCCCTCGAGAAGACCCTTTCTTCTCTGGTTATCATAGTCAGCAGAAAATTAAAAACCCATAGGATGATAAATAGTTTAAGACATATTTCTCCTCAGTGTTTTGAATGTTGTCTTGTAATTCAGTGCACTTTCACTGAACCAGAAATTGCCCGTAATAAAAGAATATTGGGAGAAATGTTTAGATTCTCAGTGAATTCTAGAACTTTGAATGAATGTTCTGGTTTCACTGTTAAAGGTTAATAGCTGAGCACATGTCATAGGCTGCAATAAAATGAGAGATTTTGGTCTCCTGCCTCCAATAAACAGTTACAATTTTTAACACAAAAAAGCTGGAGACTTTTTATTCCTAATTTAAAATAGCAGCCAAATGAATTTCTTGGCAATAAGAAAATGATTACTTTTTAAAAATTCTATAAATATTTTTAAGTCATCAAAAAGAAAAAAATTACTTCGTTCAGTTGTCTTTTGACACAAAACCGTCTTTTCTATACATATGGGGAACAAATATTGTTCTTGGTAATTATACTGATGTCTTTTTTGGCTGTTAATCATGTGTTTAGACATGATTTTAACCATTCCCTAGAGGCACTCTGAATTTTCAGCTCCCTTCCTTATAAAAGGAAATCAAGGCACCACAGAAAATATTTCCAGAATTTTCCCAAGACCTGTGGAGACTGAGTTTTAAATGATTAAACCACAATAGTAAATTCACCGTTGGTTCTAGACTGTGATTTTCTACTGGAAGTAACTTGTGTCCCCCAGAAGTAATTGACTGTCAGTCTTTCCTGTAGGTGACCCTTCAGACTATTAGCAACCATCATTATCTGTGGAGGAGAATCTCAGTTGTAAGGAGTTTGAATAGTTTAGAAAACGCAACTTTTTTCTTACTCTAGGTGACAAACGTCTGAAAAGTCTATGAAATGTTACCTATTCATTCAAGTGTATGCACACAAAAAAAGAAAGTGAGCTTATTTTCTGCAGCCTGAACATTCCCCAGAACAGATTGAGCTGTGCTTATCCGGATGGGGAGTATCCTGAGGACTCCCACCTTGACATTGCAATGAAAACTTTCCTGCGAATCTCTAAATTCTTTCATCTGGCACGATAAATTAGAAAAGCCTGCTCTTCCCTCTGGTAGGCTGATAGAGTGCCCCATGTTAGATTAATATCCAGAAATCATCTCTTCTCTGGTATAGCAGAAGGCATATGATGAGTCCCAGATGTTTCTTCAAGGCTGTCATTCCCAGACATAATAGATTACATCAGGGAAGCCAAGGGTAAGGGACTGAGAGCTAGTGCTCGCGCTGTCTCCTCTCTCTTTCTCTCTCTCTCTCCCCCATCCCTCCATCCCTGCCTTTCTCCCTCCTTGCTTCCCTCCCTCCCTCTCAATCCCTCTCACACAAATCTTTTTCTTTTTCTTTTCTCTAAAGGATACAGTGCGTGTGAAGGTTGACTAATAACCTCTCATTATGGAAAAACTTGCCCCACATTTCAGTAGCCACAATTGCACTAAAAGATTTTTGGTTGGTTGGAAATATTTCAGATGTCACAAACTTGGACGTCACATGAGAATGCAGAGGTGACTGTGGAATGAGTCAGTGGCCCATTTGGTTGAGCCTTCTGCAATGCTGTTTTGAAGACAAGAGTTGTGGTTAATTGCTTTCGACATGATGTCTTCTTCCCTGTGTTAAAAGCAAAAAGTTAAGAGAGCTCTCTAGAAAAATTCCAGAAGGTCTCCAGCTGTCTTAAGAAAAATGACTTGAATAATAATTGAACCTCCCTTATTTCCCCAGGACTGTGCCAGGTACTTTTCATAGACTAGAGACAATGACCTTCAAGATGAATCCATCACCATGATTTCATAGACAAGGAACCTAGAGTCATGAGAGCATGTGGTCCCTATTCATGAAGCCATGAGCAGGTTGAGTCCAGGCTACAGATGTAGATCTCACTCTGAAGCATGTTGGTAGTAAGCACTTCCTCCACAGCCGACTTCAGACTGTCCACATGACCTCATTAGACCCTGCAGGGCTGGAAAGAGATGTGCACAATGTGCTCTTGAGAGCCCTAGGACCTGGCTGCCACGGACACTGCCTGTGGCTCTGTAGCAAGACTAAGCACCCAGACGAGAGAGAGAGAGAGAGAGAGAGAGAGAGAGAGAGAAGGTATAGGACTTCCTGAAGCGACAGAGTTTAGAAAATGCTTTTCTAATTGCAAAACTGTCTCTTCTTTTATTATCTCAAGCCTCAGTCCACCTGGGGCATACTAGAGTTCATTTTTCTCAAATTACTTCCAAAGTAAAAGCTGAGAACAAAGAGGACAACAAGCCACACTAGAGTGCTTCTTGCGTGGCTTTTTCTGGAGTAGGCTTGCCTGGTCATCTCAAAACTCTGGAAACACTGCCCTCCTCTTCTGTGCCTTGCCCTCTACCTGTAGGAATGTTAGAGGTGTCTGGAGAGTCATTCTCACCCATATTGGGTGTAACCCCACTGAAAAATCAAGTCACTGAGGGAGAAGGGAGGAGCTTAGGACTCCTCTTACTCCTATCTTTCTTCCAGCCACCCTTCATTCATGACTTAGTTGATCACGATCTATTGGGGCAGAAAGTCCATTGAGACTTCTGACTTCCTTTCTTGTTGGTGACAGTAAGCAGCCTTTCAGAGCTGGAAAAGAATTCAGCCAGCTCCTTGTTCCCTCCCCATCATTCGCTCTTCCTTCCTGCACATGGGATGTACATAGAGCTCCTGCCGTGAGCTTAGCATTGGTAGGTAGATACCTCCCATAACTCACCACTTTCAATCATTTTGGCCATACTCTAAGGACAACAGAAGGTGGTTGGCATCCTCCCCTTTTCAAAAAGAGTAAGTTTGGGCTTACAGATCAGCTGTGTTGTCCAAAGTCATAAGGCTGGTCAACAGTAGAGTCAGGAGTCAAACGCCAGCCAGGCTCACAGTAAAGCCTGCATGACTAGTGATGCCACGCTGCCTTGTGACCTTTCAGATCAATAGAAAGCCTCTCATTTTTGCATTCTATTTATGTGACTGAATCAGTTATAAAGAATATGATTCCACCATCTCTAATAAGTTGCATGCCAAACCAGGCTCAGAAAGGGTCATGATGAAATGTGCCCCCAGACTGACCATAATATTGTTTACAGAAGACAGACTTAAATAAACTCTATAGAGCATGCTGAACAGACTTCTATGTTATCAAGCCATAAAAAAGTTTACTTTTTCCTGTTTATAAAACTAGCATACCATTATTGAAAAAAATGAGGAAAATATAAGGAAAAATATAAAAACCACTCATAATGTTAACATTGTGGCATACATTGTTTCAGTTTTTCAGTTGTGCACATATACATTTTTAAGACAATCAAGCTAATAGCATATAAGGCTTTTTAAAAGCTAGAGGATTGTCTCTGACCATATGGCCAACCATTAGTCCCCCGTGGATCAATGCAGGGCCTTTAGTCCAGGCCATCTCTTCTTACACTCAAAGTACTGCCCACTGGGAGGATTTCTTTTCTCTTGTGTTTTGGTTACCCTTAAGTGGGGCTGTCATAATCGAACAGTCCATTTGGTTCAGAGCCATCTGTAAACCCAGCTTCCAACGTCTTCCTCTTTAGGAATGTTGGATGAGAAGCCATGGGTATCAGCCAAGGGTGTGCTACCTGTGTGGCCACGGTGAGCATCCTGGGCCCAAGAGCATCTTGCTCATGTGACTTATTTATGCCTTTAGGGGCTGTTAAGCCTTGCCCTGCATATATCATCTTTCTGTGATGGTTGAGCAGTTCTTGGAAATTACAACTTTATGACAAAGCAGGACTGATAACACCCAGTTCATGAATATTAGGTATTGAGTGTCCGGTCACTTGCATCCCATGATTAGTCTCTCCACAGGATCTGGTGACCAGCCAGGAGCTGTTCCCCTCAAAAGGAGAAGTGTTATTCATTGGAGGTACAGTCTTACTCATAAATCTTAAGGTCTTTCACTTTTTAAAAACAATTTTATTTTATTTTGGTAAAGTACACATAAAATTTACTGTCTTAACCACTTTTAGGTGTACAGTTCAGTGGTATTAAGGTATGTGTATATTAAGGACATATGTAATATTGTGCATCACCACCACCCATTTCTGGACCTCTTCATCTTGCAAAACTGAAACTTTTTGCTCATTAAACCATAATATCCCATTCGCCACTCCCCTCAGCCCTCAACAACCACCATCCTACTTTCTGTCTCTATGAATGTAACTACTCTAACTACTTTATATAAACAGAATCATATCGTTTAGTATTCGTCCTTTTGCAACTGGTTTATTTCCCTTAGCATAATGTCCCCTTGGTTCATCCGTGTGGTAACGTGTCAGAATTTCCTTCCTTTTGAAGGCTGCATAATATTTATATATACACCACATTTTGCTTATCCATTAATCTATCAATGGACACTTGTGTTGCTTCCACATTTTAGTAATTGCAAATAATGTTGCTGTGAACATGGGCGTACAAACATCTCTTCAAGACCTTACTTTCAATTATTTTGAGTATACATCCAGAAATCGAACAGCTAGATCATACGCTACTTTTAATTTTTTATGGTACTCATGGGTATTCAAGATGGATTAGCTTTGGTCAAGGACTCGCATGCGCAATAAGAATTGGATCTCAACACGGTGAGACCTCGTCTCTACAATAAATCAAAAACTTAGCCGGGCATGGTAGCGCATCCCTGTAGTTCTAGCTTACTTGGAAGACTGAGGTGGAAGGATCGCCGGAGCCCAGCAGGTCGAGGCTGCGGTGGCCGGGAGTGTGCCCCGCGCTCCAGTCTGGGTGACAGAGTGAGACTCCAACTCAAAAAAAAGAAAAAAGGAAAAAAGAAAAAAAAAAAAAAAAAAGAATTGAGTCTCAGGAAGTAAGGAGCGGATGAGATGTAAATAAGAGAAACGCCCTGAGAAAAGATAAGATAAAAACCACCAGCACAGGTTGCCCATTTCAGGTCCACTCTCTTCTCTGAAGAGCTTCGTTGCTTAATAAACTCCTTCTTTCCCTCATCCTTTGGGTGTCCGCGTCCCTTCATCTTCTTGGTCTTGGAACAAGAACCTGAGGCTGCTGGTTTAAGTTGACAGCGGAGCTCAAAACTCCTGCAATATTATCGAAGCCAAGATGATGCATTCTCTTCTGATTTCCCCAGTGCAGACTGAGGAGTTTCCCTTTCCCTTCCTACCATTTCCTCCTTCCCCGATTGTCCAGATTTGGGTATTAAAGATCCAGTTTTTCTTTTCTGGTTTTACATTACGTATCTTCTCTATGAGAAGTCTCAATCACTTATCTAGAATGATTGCTTGAGATTTAACGCTATCTTCATTGGCTTTCACCACAATGGTCAGTTCTATCATTCGACACTTACTGGTGCTGGGACTGGAATTCGAATTCTCTTTGGAATCTGCTGGAAGGTATCTTCACATAAACGTTTAAGGACCCATAGGGGGCGGAGCAGGGGGCGAGAGCCAATGGGCGCTCTCTCCCCGGGAGCCAATGGGCAGAGCTCTCTCCCCGGGAGCCCATGGGCAGAGCTCTCTCCCCAGGAGCCAATGGGCAGAGCTCTCTCCCCGGGAGCCGATGGGCGCTCTCTCCCCGGGAGCCAATGGGCAGAGCTCTCTCCCCGGGAGCCAATGGGCAGAGCTCTCTCAGAATGGGGGGCGGGCGCCAGGCGCAGCGGGCGCACTCCGGGGAGCTCCCGGCCCGGGCGCCGACAGGAAGGGCCCGGGGCGGCGCTCCGTCCGCAGGCCGCGGCGAGGACGACCCGGCGGTGTTCAGCAAGGACGCCTCATGGGTGGCCATGACTCCTTCGGCCCCTGTGAGGCCAGCATCTCCGGCATCCACGACAGGCCGAATCAAGTTTGAAGATGAGCCAGATCGGAAGGATCTCTGCATCACGTGGATGCCCGAGAGTCATGTGACTGCAGTAGAAACGTTCGTGACTACAGGATTGTCCCCAAGCTAGCTCACGGGGACTTCGACACCAGTGAATTGACAGTCGGGAGACATTATCAAGATTTCCTTCGGCTGAAGGGCAGACTCGAAGCAGCTCGCCCAACTCTGATCATTCCACCATTGCCAGAAAAGTTTGTAGGGAAATGAATGGCGGGGCTCTTTAATGGGACTTCCCTTTAATGGCGACTTCGTTAGGACACGCAGGAAGGGGCTGCATACGTTTTTGAACCGAATCGCTGATCGTCCAACGTTAACACTTAATGGAGATTTCAGAGTTTTTCTCACTGCATAAGCTTGAGACCGCTCTCCTCACAAAAAGCAAGGGCCTGTCCCGCTGAGCCCGATGGGGCAGACAGAGCTGTGCAGCCCTCCCTGAGAGAAGTTAAAAACTACCCAGAGGAGTTCATGGAGATGAACAATATTGAAATACTGAAGCCGGGCTCGGTGGCTCAGCCTGGAATTCCACGCCCTGGGAGGCTGAGGAGGGTTCGAGACCCGCCTGGGTAACTTGGCAAGACCTCATCGCTACAATTAATCACAAAAAAAGATTGCCTGAGCCCGCAGGTTCGAGACCCGCCTGGGCAACTTGGCGAGACCTCATCTCTACAATAAATCAAAAATTAGCCAGGCGTGGTAGTGCGCGCCTGTAGTTCCAGCTTCTTGGAAGGCTGAGGTGGAAGGATCGCCAGAGCCCAGCAGGTCGAGGCTGTGCTGGCCGGGAGCGTGCCAACGCACTCCAGTCTGGGCAGCAGAGTGAGACTCCAACTCAAAAATACATATATATTTAGCCAGAAAATAAACTTGATAGATAAAATATCTCAGAGAACTTACAAGGGAAAAGGGAATACTTTGGTGATATGAAATAGTTTGGTCCAATTCACCTCTGAAGAGGATCTGGCTGATGCCTTGAAAGACGTTGCCCGCAGCATGAGCAAGGGCGGTAAGGCCAAGGAGAAGCAGATATCTGGACTCTCAGAGCCCTGCTTCCTGTCCTGCACGAGTATGTGGTGAGATGCTGATGCTTACAGAAGAGATTGAGAAGCTGGAAGATAAAGTGTCATGTGCCAATCATACCCTGAAGGCAGACTGGAACAGATGGAGACAGAGCATGCAAAATGATCTCAAGTTGGCCTTCACCAGCAGGACTGGGGAGAAAATCTACCATTATGAACATGCCTTACTACATGGGATTCATTTCTTGCATTACAGACTGACTTTCATTTGGAAGAAGCTTCTGAAGACAAATCCTAATCCCATTGAGGACTTCCATTTGCTCTTTGGAAAACAGACTTTATCAACCAAAGTTATTTTTTCTGAATCTGCCATGTCCTTTATAAAGCGGATGAAAACGGTTTTGTACAGTTTGGAAAACCAACAACTTGAAAACTCAAGTATTCCGGATCATTGGCATGAAATTTGAGATATATATATAGATAGATACTGAGAGATTTACCTTAATTTTAATTATGTTCTTAAATTTGTGTGACAATAATTGCAATATACAATTTTTTTCTTAAGCATTTCACTGTGCAACATGACATTTTAAATATGTTGTAAAGACTCAGTTTTAATAAAAATTTTACTGTTAAAAAAGGACACATAGATGATATATTTTTTGAGACCTTGAATGTATAAGACAGCATTTCTGAGCCATCACAAAAAGAAAACTAATTTCACTGAGGAAACAAATTATGTCACAAGTATATCCACCTAAACTTCTATGACTGTCATTGTATTTCTTCTCGTACAGAGTGTAGCAGGAAAAATCAAAGTCCATTTTGCTAGTGCAGTGGGATTTTTATTCTCTTTTATAATTAAATGTGTTTAAAATTGTTTTGCTGTTTGTTGGATGACTTTTACAAGTTTTAAAAATCTTTTAAAAAATAACTTCAAACTTACCAAAAAAAGCTGCAAAAATCAGATTAGTACAAAGAATACTTATATGCACTTTATCCAGATTCACCTGTGACTAACATCTGACCCCCCCATTGTTATTTGTTCTCTATTTCTCGGTCTCTGACTCTTTTTCTTTCCATACACCATGTGTGTGCACACATGCACACACACGCACACACACAGGCATCCATACACACACACACACTTTTTTTCCCCCTAAACTATTTGGGATTAAGTTATGGACATCATGGGTTTTTATTCCTAAATACTTCAGGGTACATAAGACTTAAGAGAGTATTTTTCAACTTCAGTAAATTTAACATTTAAAATCTTTTTTTTTGAGTCAGAGTCTCACTCTGTTGTCCAGGCTGGAGTGCACTGTTACTGTAGCCTCAGACTGCTGGGCTCAAGAGATCCTTCTGCTTCACTCTTCCAAGTAGCTAGAACTACAGGTGCATGCCACCACACCCAACCAATTGTTTTTACAAAATGTATTGTAGAGACAAAGTCTGGACAAGTTGCCCAGGCTGGTCTCAACCCCCTGGGCTCAAGCAATCCTTTTATTTCCACCTCTCAAAATGCTGGGATTATAGGCGTAAGCCACCACACCCGGCTTAAAAATCAATTTTTTATCTAAACTAACCATTCATTTTCTAGTTGTCAGTTGATCAGTAATGCCCTTTACAGCATGTTTCGTTCTTTTTTCCCCTCCAGCATGGGGTATTCAGTCTAGAGTCACATCTGTGTTTAAGTTGTTGTATCTTGTTAGCCTCCTTCAACCTGGACTATTTCTACAGTCTCTTGGTTTTTTTCCACCTCAACATATTTTGAAGAACACAATCTCCCTCCTCCTTTTTTAAATGGCATATTCCCCATTTTGGATTTGTCTGGTGTTTCCTCATGATTAGATAGAAGTTATCCATTCGTGGCTGGAGTGCTAAGCAAGTGATGCTGTGCACTTGTTAGAGTATTTTATTTAGAGGCATGTGCTCTCCATCTTCCCATCATAGTTTACTCAACTGATCTCCTGTATTTGGACATTTAGGTAGTTTCCAGTAGTTTTGTTACAAATGCTAGCTCAATGCATAACCATGTGCATATATATTTTCATATTGTTGGAGATACATTTTCAGGATAAATTCTCAAAAGTGATATTGCTACCATCCATCACAGGGCTCTTTCCAGCTTCCCAAATGGGGGGAAGAAAAAAGTGGATTTGCTGAGTTGAAGGATAAATGAATATGTAATTTAATTAGATATTTCCAGCTTTCCTAGGTCCCACCAGGGGAGTTGGACTGTTTTACAATCCCACCAGCAATGTATGAAAGTGCCTGTTACTTCACAGACTTGCCAACAGGGCACATCTTTCCACGTTTGAATCATTTTTATTTCTTTTACAAATTCCTGTTTATGTCTTTTGCCCATTTTCTATATGATTTTTGTCTTTTTCCTTAATTTTAAAAAGTTGTATCTTAGAAATATTAGCCTTTAACTGATGAATATTTTTTCCCAAATATTTTTCCCAGTTTATGATTTATCTGTGTTATGTTGGGTTTTTTTGGTCATTCTAATGCATTCTTGTATTTTTATGTTGTCAGATTTATCAGTCTTTTATTATATTTGAGTGCTTAGTTACAGTTGGTGAGTTTTTCTCAACAATCAGATTATAGAAGAATTCACCCATATTTTCCTAAGTACTTTTACCTTTAGATCTCTGACCCATTTGCATTTTATTCTTATTTATGATGTAAGGATAGAGTCTCTTTGTTTTCAGCCTTTTCAAATCACTGTGTTTAGGTATATCTCTTTTACACATTAAAGAACTGGGTTTTGTTTATAAGCCAATCTGAAAATATTTTCTTTTTAGTAGGTGAGTTAAGCCAATGCACATTTATTCATATACAGGCTGCTCTTGGTTTCAATTCTGTAATGTTTTCTTATGCTGCCCTTGCTATTTGTATTATATTTACTGTATTTGTTTTTTTATTCATTTGAGGGGGTTTTAGGAAAGTTTGTATTTTTATTCTATTAGTTACTTCTTATTTATATTATTTATAGGGCCTTAAATTCTCTTTTTTCCTTACTGTCTGACATGTCAGTTTTAGATGGCATACTTAGACTCTCACCTATTACCTATGCAGCAGTCTTATTCTGTTTTCCCATTTTTTAATCTCTCCTATTTTCTTAGTTGGAATTTTTTTTTACGTCATTGGAGCATATAATGTGTATGGAATATTCTTTCATCCATGACTCTACTCTTGTTTTAGCCTTAGCTCTACAATTAATTATGAAATGCTCATATCAGTACTTTTACCAGACTTTTACCCAGCAGTTTTTGGTTAGATGAAGTTCATATTCTAGTAAATTCATTAGAATGGGCACAGGTATATAGCATTCACTGAGCTCCAGCACATTTAAAACTGGTTTTCTTTTTTTAAAATTTTTATTATAAAGATGTGGGGTACAATTCAGGGTTAGGTGTACAAACATTGATCATGCAGGTACCCCTGCTAATGAGGTATGCCCCTCCCTCCAATAGAAGTTTCCCTCAACTGCCAATCACACCTCCCCACCAACAGTTTCCCATTACTGCCAATCGCTTTCTTACAGCATTATAATTGCTCAAGATCCTCTTATGAGTGAGAACATATGGAACTCTGTTCTTTGTTTCTGTGATAAATCACTGAGTATGATTGACTCAAATCCATCCACATTGCTGCAAAGTTCATATATTTGTCGTTCTTGATAGCTGCATAATATTCCATTGTGTATATGTACCACATTTGTTTTATCCAGTCCAGCTTCGATGGGCAACATGGATGGTTCCATGTTTTTGCTATTGTGAATAGAGCTGCAACAAACATATGTGTGCAGGTATCTTCTTTGTAGAATAATTTGAGTTCCTCCAGGTATATTCCCAATAGGGGAATTTCTGGGTCACATGGAAGGTCAATTTCTGGTTGTTTCAGAAATCTCCAGACTGTTTTCCAGAGTGGTTGTACAAGTTTGTGTTCCCATCAGCAGTGTAGAAGCATTCCCTTTTCTCCACATCCTTGCCAGCATCTGTTGTTGTTTGTTTTATTAATGATTGCCATTCTTACAGGGGTTAGGTGGTATCTCAATGTGGTTGATGATGAGTGAGGCTGAGCACTTTTTCATGTGTCTGTTGGCTGCCCATATATCTTCTTTTGAGAAGTGTCTATTCATGTCTTTTGCCCACTTTTTAAAGAGGCTTTTGTTTTTTCCCCCTTTGGTGCATTTGAGTTCCTTGTAGATCATAGATATTAGGCCTTTGTCAGATATACAGTTGGCAAATATTTTTTCCCATTCTGTAGGCTGTCTCTCTGCTCTCTTGATGGTTTCTTTTGCTTTCCAGAAGCTCGTTAATTTGATGCGATCCCACTTATCTATCTTATTTCTTAAGGTGTTGGCCTTTAGGGTTCTGAGTAGGAATTGGTTCCCATTTCCAATTTCCATAAGGGTGTTTCCTGTGTTTTCTAAGATTCCTATAGTTTGAGACTTTACATTTAGGTCTTTGATTCATTTAGAGTTAATTTTTGTGTATGGTGATAGGTAGGGGTCCTGTTTTAATCTTCTGCATGTGATCATCCAGTTTTCCCAGTACCATTTACTGAATAGGTTCTCCTCTCCCCAGTGGTTGTTGTTGGACGCTTTGTCAAAGATGAGTTGGTTGAGGAATTGAGGCTTTGCTTCCATAATCTCTATCCTGTTCCATTGGTCTATGTGCCTGTTTCTATACCAATACCAGGCTGTTTTGATTACTTAGCCTTATAGTAGAGTTTAAATTCTGGAAGTGTGATACCTCCTGCTTTGTTTTTTTTGCTAAGGATTGTTTTGGCTATTCATGGTCATTTATGTTTCCATATGAATTTCAGTATTGTCATTTCCAGATCTGAGAAGAATGATGTTGGTAACTTAATGGGTATTGCACTGAATCTGTAGATTGCCTTTGGTAGGATGGATATCTTAACAATGTTGATTCTTCCTATCCATGAGCATGGTATACTTTTCCATTTGTTTGTGTCCTCTTGGATTTCTTTGAGCAGTGTTTTGTAATTCTCATTGTACAGCTCTTTCACTTCTCTGGCTAGGAAGATGCCAAGGTATTTCATTTTTGTGTGTGTGGCTATTGTGAATGGGATTGTGCTTTTTATTTGGGTCTCTGCCTGCTGGCTGTTGGTATATAGGAATGCAACTGACTTTTGCACATTTATTTTGTACCCTGAGACTTTGCCTAAGTCCTTTATCAGTGCAAGCAGGTTTTTGACAGATTCTCTTGGGTTTTCAAGATATAGGATCATATCATCATATCATCAGCAAAGAGGGACAACTTGACTTCCTCTTTTCCTATTTGGATACCCCTGATTTCCTTCTCTTGTCTAATTGCCTGGGCTAGAATTTCCAACACAATATTGACAAGAGGAGTGACAGTGGGCAGCCTTGTATTGTTCCAGTTTTCAGGGGAAATGTTTCTAGTTTCTGTCCATTTAGCAATATGTTAGCTGTGGATTTGTCATAAATGGCACTTACTATTTTGAGGTATGTTTCTTCTATACCTAGATGTTTGAGGGTTTTTATCAAGAAGGGATGCTGGATTTTATCAAAAGCTTTTTCTGCGTCTGAGATAGTCATGTGGTTCTTGTTTTTACATGTGTTGATGTATTTAATTACATTTATGGTCTTGCAAATATTGAACCAGCCCTGCATCCTGGGGATGAAGCCTACTTGGTCATGGCAGATGATTTTTGATTTGTGTTTTTGGATCCAATTTGCTAGAATCTTGTTGAGGATTTTTGCATCTATGTTCATAAGGGATATTGGCTTGTAGTTCTCTTTCTTTGTTGCATCTTTACTGATTTGGGTATCAGTGTAATGTTAGCCTCATAAAATGACTTTCTCAATTGCCTGAAATACTTTCAGTAGGATTGGTATCAGCTCTTCTTTATACGTTTTGTAGAATTCTGCTGGAAAGCTATCCAGTCCAGGGGTTTTTTTGTAGGTAGTTTTTGTATGACAGATACAATTTTCTGGGTTGTTATTGATCTATTCAGTGTCTCAATGTCTTCTTGTTTCAACTTGGGTAGGTTGTGTGATATCAGAAATTCTTCCATTTTATCTATGTTATCAACTTTGTTTCCATACAGGTGTGCATAGTAATCTCTGGTAATCTTTTGTATTTCTTCAGGGTCAGTTGTGATTTGATCTTTTGTGTTTCTGATTGTGTTTATTTGAACTTTTTCTCTCTTTTTTTGGGTCAATCTGGCTAGAGGCCCATCAATCTTGTTAATTCTTTCAAAGAACCAGGTTTTTGTTTTGTTGATGTCTTCTATGATATTTTTGTCCTCTATGTCCCATATTTGGGTTCTTATTTTTGTGATTTGGAATCTTCTGCTAAAGTAGGGGTTTTGGTGGTCTTCTCTTTCCAGCTCCCTTAGGTGATTTCTTAGGCTCTCTACTTGTGATCTTTCCATTTTCTTGATGTATGCTCATAGAGATGTAAATTCTCCTCTTAAAACTGATTTCATGGCATCCCAGAGGTTTTGGTAAGATGTTTCTTCATTGTCATTTGTTTCCAGGAATCTTTCAATTTCTTCTTTGATTTCAGGGTTGACCCAGTCATTGTTCAGCATCATGCTGTTTAGTGTCCATGTCTTTGTGGGCTCTGGGGAAATTTTGTTGGTGTTGATATTTATTTTTATTCCACTGTTGTCTGAAAAGGGCATGGGAAGATTTCAATCTTATGAAATTTGTTTATGTTTGATTTATGGCCAATGATGTGGTCAATCTTGGAGTGCATTCCATTTGGTGGTGAGTGGAATGTATATTCTGTGGTCATTGGGTGGAGTGTTCTGTAAGTATCAATTAAGTCCACTTGTTTAAGAGTATCATTGAGATTCTGGGTGTCCTTGCAGATTTTTTGTCTTGATGATCTGTCGAGGGTTGTGAGTGGGGTATTGAAGTCCCCAGTTATGATAGTGCTAGAGTCAATCTCTTTTTAAAATTTGCCTAGAAGCTGCTTTATGAACATTGGTACTCGCATATATGTTTAGTATGGATATTTCTTGTTGATGGATTGAGCCTTTTATCATTATATAGTGACTTTCTTCATCTTTTTTGATTTTTGATAGCTTAAAGGGTATTTTGTCTGAGATTAAAATAGTGACTCCAGCTTTTTTTGTGTTCTGTTCGCCTGAAAATTTGTTTTCCATCCTCTTACTTTGAGTCTGTGAGTGTTCTTTCTGGTGAGATGAGTCTCTTGAAGACAATGTATTGTTGCCTCATGATATTTTATCATTTTGGCATTCTGTGTCTTTTCAGTGGTGCATTTAGTCCATTCACATTCAGGTAAATTATTGAAATGTGAGGTCTATCTTTGTCATGATATAGAGTTGTTGTTGTACTTGTTTGTTGTCTTTCTTTTGGTTTTTTGGTTTGGTTCATGTGTGTTTCAGTCTTTTTCCTGCATTCTTGTGAAGAACATTGTTCTTTTTCCCTTTTCTTCTGTGTTTAATACTTTCCTAAAAGTATTCCCTACAAGAGTAGGGTTGGTCTGGGGGCACCATAAGTTCTTAGGGATTGGATGTCTGGGGAAAGATTTTAATTCTCCCTCACTGATAAAGCTTAGCTTGGCTGGGTATATTATTCTTGGTTGAAATTATTTTTCTTTAAGAACCTTGAATATTGGACTCCAAGCTCTCCTAACCTGAAGTGTTTCTATAGATAAATCTGCTTCTATTCTGATTGATATTCCCTGGTAGGTGGTCTGACCTTTTTCTCTTGCTGCTTTTAGGATTTTTTCTTTTATACCTACTTTTTCAGGTGGATTATTATGTGCCTAGGAGTTGGTCTTCTCATTTGTTGCCTTGCTGGGGTTCTCTGAATTTCTTGTGTTTGAATTTTCACATCATTAATGAGTGAGGGAAGTTTTCTTGAATAATTTCATGGAATGTTTGTTCCAGGGTGATCTCTGTCTCTCTTTCTGCCTCAGGAAGGCCAATTACTCTTAGGTTTATTCACTCATCTCTTGAAGATTTTGTTCTGTCTTTTTAAGCTTCTTTTCTATGTTTCTGACAGGTTTAGTTCTATATGTTGGTCTTCATGTTCTGAGATTCTGTCTTCTGCTTGGCTAATTCTGCTTTCCATGCTTATTAGTTTGTTATTTATTTCAATCACAGTATTCTTTACTGCTGTTATCTCAGTTATCAACTCCTTCCTATTTTCCTCTTGTCTTTCCTCCTTTCTTTTTATTCTCTCTATTAATGTCTTGGTATCTGGGTTTGTAGTATGTGATCAGTCATTCTGGGGGCTCTTCATTGTATGCATTTCAAAGCCTGTTTTCTCAATATTTGATCTCCCAGGGGTCTGTATGAGATCTATATTCTTCTTTTGATTTTTCTTCATTTGTGTAGATTTGCCTCCTCACTTTTTCCTTTTTTACTTTCTCTCCCTCTGTCTTCTTTAAATCTGTTGTTCAGGGGTGGTGGGGTTGCTTTTTGCTTCTGTTTGCTCAATCTCCTATTCTTCCTTATGTTAATCCTCTGGCTTTGTTCGATTCTGAGGCTGGACTGTAGGTTGAGGGTTATACCTTTTGCAGCTTTGCTATTTATTTGAGGTGGGAGCTGTGATTCAAAATTTATCTGCCGATACCAGTATCCACTTTCAGGTATATGGATATGCTGGATCCTGCTTCCCACTACCTTGTAATCTGTACATGAAGTGGGGGTATTTATTTGCTCCCTGAAAGTAAAATGATGTAACAAAAGGGAAAGAAATGGAATGGTGGCAGGGAAGCAGAAGGCGGAGACAGGAGAGTAAAAGGGAGAACAGAGGTACCCACTAATAAATGAAAATAGACCTGAAGACAGATAAGAGTAAGAGAAAACAAAAACAAACAATCAAACAAAACAAACAACCGTGACAACAAACAAACTAGGACATACAATCATACAGACACAAGCTGACCAACCTCCTTAAGATGTACTGTTCCCTTACACAACCATGAGGTCTCAGCTCCCAAGTTGGAGGTTGGACAGAGCTGGGTGGGGGAGTCACTGCAGGTCTCTGCCTGGTCACAGGGCTCCAGATGATCCCAGGTTCTACTCCAGCTGGAACCAGCTGGGGGAGGCGGAATGCAAGGCAGCCAGGTGCTGTTGTTCCACGTGTCACATGTGGCTTGGGCCTCATTATCTTTCCTTGTTCTTAGGTCCCAGGCTGGAAGCTGTGCAGAGCTGGGTGGAACTCATGGGGCAATGCAGGTCTCTGCCTGGTCTGGAACTCAAGCTGTTCTCTGGTCCTGCTGTGGTCAGGGGTGAGTCGGGGGAGGTGGAGTGTGAGACTGGTGGGCGTTGCTGGTCAGCATAGTGGTCAGGGTGGCTGGGGCGTGGGCCTGGAACTCCACAGGGAAGGAGTCTTGGGCCTCCCTGGGTGGTGGAGGCTTGGGGCGGGGCTGGGTGCTACAGCCAGGGAGAGAGTCCAGAGTTACTGGTGGCAGCAGCTTGGGGCAAGGCGGGGCACTTAGGTTTGGGAGGGGGCCTGGAGCTCTGAGGGGCATACGCCCAGGGCCTCCGTGGGGGCCAGGAGCAGCTTAGGTGGGGCTGGGCACTTCAGCCAAGGCGGGGGCCCAGAGCTCTGAGGTGCGGGCAGCGAGGGCCTCCGCCAGGGTGGTGACTTGAAGCAGGGCTGGGCGCTTCAGCCAGGGCGGGGGCCCGGAGTTGCAAGGGGTGGTGCTGAGGGACTGCATGGGTGGCGGCTTTGGGCCTGGTGGGGTGCTTCAGTCCGGGAGAGCCCATAGCTCCGAGGGGCAGGCGTGTAGGGCCTCTGCAGGCAGCGGCTGCTCGAGACAGGGCTGGGCACTTCCCCCCCTCGCCCCCTCCTCCCGAGCTCCGAGGCACAGCAGCAGCTTTGGGCCTGGTGGGCGCCCCAGCCAGGGGTGGAGCCTGCAGCTCCGTGGGCCAGGCACCTAGGGCCTCCCCGGGTGGCGGTGGCTTGAGATGGGGCTGGGCATCTCAGCCAGGGTGGGGACCTGGAGCTCCAAGGGGCGGGCGCCGGCAGCAGCTGTGGGCCACGCGTGGGATGCTTCAGCCAGGATGGAGCCCGTAGCTCAGGCGCGGAGGGCCTCCATGGGCGCGGCGGTGGCCTGAGACGGGGCTGGGTGCCCCAGCCAGGGAGGGGGCTGGCAGCGGCCGGGTGCCGGGCAGAGCAGTGTAGCCAGCGAGGGAACCCAGATCTCCACAAAGGCGGTGTCCAAGGCCTTCCACAGGCAGCGGCCGCTTGGGGCCGGGTGGGGTGGATTAGCCGGGGAGGGAGCTGGGAGCGCCACGCGGCCCGGGGTCTGGCTGCCTGGGGTGCCACCGTAGTTGGGTGGCACGTGGGACCGAGGGCCTCCGGGCCTCAGACCGGTGGCTGGCGGGGGGTGGAGGGGAAGCAAGAGTCCTTGTGGGAACTCACTTTTGGAGAATCTCACAGTCCCCCCTGTGCCCTCGCCATCTTACCAGAAGTTCTTATTCTAGTAAGTTCCTCACAATGGGCCCAAGAATATATAGAGGTATAGCATTCACTGAGCTCCAGCACATTTAAAACTGGTTTTCTATTGCCTTCTACCTGTTTTGAGCAGTGGGGAAAAGTGTCTCCATAAGTGCATTTCATCAAATGAAAAGTACTTTGAAGATGACTAAAGTTTAAAATGTAAGAATGAACAGAAAATTTTGTATAAATAAATTCCATTTTGGGGGGTCCCCCTCATATATTACTATCTCTGAGAAAGGAAATAAAAACAATAAAATAGAAGAAATATGTAAAATGATAATCCAAGAAAAATCTACAGAAATAAGAGAATAATTGAATCTACACATTAAAGGAGCCTACTGGGCTAGGGAAAATTGAGCCAGAAGGACCAACAGATATATCCTGGTAAAATTTTCTGACTTTAAAGATAAGGAAAATATTCTCAGGGCTTCCAAGCAAATAGATAAAATAACTCAAAATGCAAGAAAATTAGACTGGCATCAGACTTCCCAACACAACATATAAGGCAAGGCAACAGTGGAGCCGAATTTTCAGGAACTTTAACTGCTCAAAATAGTTTTTGAACACTTTTAGTGCTTCTGCTGTTCTTTGTTTCTCCTCTTCCATATCTTCAAAACATTTCCCTTTGAGAATGTTTTTCATCTGTGGAAACAAAAAAAAAAGTCTCTCAGGGCAAGATCAGGTGAATAGGGAGGGTGGAGCATGAGAGGTCAAACCATTTTTGGTCAAAAACTGCTGAGCACTAAGCATGGTGTGTGCAGATGCATTCATAAATCACTCCTCATGAAATGGGCAAGTGCGTTGAAAGAATCTCCCCCCAAAAAAATTCACTCAAGCTACACGCAGTCTCTCATAACGACACTAGCTGGTACCCTGATGCTGATGGGTTCCCAGAACACTTATCTAACGGGGGAAGCCTGTACTACAAGGGGTGTGCCCTCCAAAAGATAATCCCTATTTTTTGGGTTCCCCCCCATACATATGTTCTACCTGCTTTGCCTGACTTCTTTTGCAATAACTTTTTCTCAGACTCCTTTTTGCTTTTTTCTTTATCCCACTTTCATTGTCTTGATTTTTTTTCTTGTTCTTCTTCAATAGCTTTTATTAGGTTTTCATCTGAACATATTCTTACCTGGACACCTTGAAATTCAGTTTTTACTTTGGATACCATGTCATCTCTTCCCATCATTTTTTTTTCCCCCCAAGTTCAATCATCTCTCATTTCTTTCAGGTTTTCTGTTTATTTGTAATGGCCATTTCTCCTTTACATTTTTTATATTTCTTAATCAAGTTGTTTTGAATATTTCAAATGCTTATTTGAGGATGTTTAGTACAGTCTGGGGTGTTATGTTATAATTTTCTTTAACTTCATATTTGGATTTTTGGAAAATATTTTTTATAAGCTGAAAAGCCTTCACAAACTTGCACTAGGTTTTTTTTAAACAGTAGTTTTATATGAATGTGGTCAGCCTTTTTTATTTTTATTTATTTCATAGGCAGAGATCCTAGTTCGCCATTACTTACTTCCATCAGTTCTTGTCTTTGCTGTGTAACTTATTTTAGGGATGAGGTTGTTGGCATAGGTTAGGGAGACAGAAGTGCTGATGTGTCTTATCTTTGATTACTGTGTATTAATAAGGATTCCTTATGATTTCTTTCCCTTCACTTCCTTGTGCATTTATTTCTACCCCACAAGCTATTCACCTCTGAGGTTCTCACTTCTAATTCTGCTCTTTTCAGACCCATTCTTTCAAGTTAGAGCTGAGAACTATCAAATTATAATTTGAGTGTTGTATTTTGACATTTATTATTTAGCTTTCTCTTTCTGGGAGTAATCTTGTCTGCACTTCATCTAAATCTTCCACTACCATCTACTATATTTCACAGACTCTCTTAAATATCTTCTTTCCTGTATGCCATACCCACAGGCTTGCAGTAGCAGATAGGTAGTGGGGGTTTTGTTGTTTGTTTGTTTTTGAATTAATTTACAGGTAACTTGAAGGTTGTGGAATTTTTTTTGCCTCCTTGTAAAGCTGAAAGTTTGAGTGCTATGTTGCTTTATTTTCTTTGTTTGTTTGTTTTATGTTGTTGGTTTTGTTTTGTTTTTCTGGGAAGGTATTGGAGGAGACATGAAATCAATTGACTGCCATTTTCCTCAAAACCTAGAACTCTCATAGGTGTGAGTATTTTTTTAATCAATTATACCTGAAATATAGTGAGTTTTTTCCATTTTTATGCCCAGAGTATTTATTATTATTATTATTTTGAGTCAGGGTCTCACACTCTCTCTCTCTCTCTCTCTGATTGTGCCTATGACTGGAGGGCATAGACACAATCACAGCTCACCACAGTCTCAAAATCCTAAGCTCAAGTGATCCTCTCTCTTTAACCTTCCAAGTAGCTGGACTACAGGTGCATGCCACCACACCTGGCTAATATTTTTAAAATTTTTTGTAGAGATAGGATTTCACTGTGTTGCCCAAGCTGACTGGATTATTTTCCTGCTCTGGAAATGTCTATTCAATTATACTTTTGATAATTGATTGTTTCAGTTTTTAAAAATACTTTCTTCAATAAACTAGGATCTTCACTCTTTTTCCTTCATAATCATTACCTTCTATATATGCTACCTCTTGGCTTCTGACTGTTTTCTCTCATATCATTTTGTTATTGTTCAGTTGTATTGTTTAGGAGATTTCCTTGACACCTTCTTCCAGTTATTCTATTGCGTTGTTTTTTTTTTTTAAATCTTGGCCCTCATATTTTTTAACTTATAAGAACTTTTATCTTGCTTCCTACCCATTCTTTAATCAAAACACCTACTTTCATTTCATAGATACAATGTCTTCTTCAGTTTATTTGAGAATACCAGAGTTTCGGGGTTTAATTCTTTCCTGTTTTCTGCATTAACCCTTTCTTTTGACATCATGTTTTCTGTCTATTTTTAATTCTCTTTTTTATATTTTTTTATAGATCCTAAGTTGACCGTTCACATTTAAGAGCAAGTTTCTAAAGTTAGATTGGTGGCTTTGTGTATTTGAGTAGGGTTGTGTTTTAGGACGATCAGGCAGGGAGGAGGCTATAATCCTGGAATCCACAAAACTTAGAGTGTGAAGCCGGGCTCAGTGGCTCAGCCTGTAATCCCGTGCCTTGGGAGGCTGAGGTGAGTGGATTGCCTGAGCCCGCGGGTTCGACACCCACCTGGGCAACTTGGCGAGACCACATCTCTACAATAAATCAAAAAATTAGCCAGTTGTGGTGGTGTGCGCCTGTAGTTCCAGCTACTTGGCAGGTTGAGGTGGAAGGATCGCCAGAGCCCAGCAGGTCGAGGCTGCGGTGGCCGGGAGCAGCCACTGCACTCCCGTCTGGGTGACAGAGTGAGACTCCAACTCAAAAAAAAAAAAGAATGTGGAGGTCTTTTGGAGGGAAGGTGAATATTGAATATTGTGAAAAAGAAATCTTTTATTCATCAGTTTTGGAAACATAAATGTTTGGGTAACAGCATTCTATGTAGTGGACTGGCGGCATTGTTTGCTTAATGTACTTATCTTTTAAAAATCCACCTGTTTTCTCTCGCTTTTGTCAGATCAAAGTGTCCATTCCTAAGACTCTCAGGAGTCCAGCAGGGAAGGCTACCTCTCCCTTTGATGCCAATACCCCTCAGGGAGCACAGTGCTGCTCCTTCTTCCACCTTACATATTTCATCCATCACTTCGCCACTGGCTTTCTGCTTTATAGAATTTTGTTGAAATCACTCATTGGCAGATTCTACCCTCTAGTCTCCCTGACATTGCAGGTTAATATATTTTTTAATCTTTCATTATCCTTACATTATGGTGATGTCTCAAGAGGAAGATTTTTTTTTTTCTTTTTTTTACTATAGACTTAACCTCTCAATTTATTAATTTTCTCAGCGGCAAACTGATCATTCCTAAGGTCATTTATAATTTTAAAAGTCTGTTATACATCGTTCCTCTGCTTGTGAGTTGACCTTATATCCCAAAAGGCTATGCTTCAATGAGTTTTCAGCAAGTCTCTTCAGACTTAATCTGAGTGAATAATTTAACTTTTTTTCCTAACAGGCTGCCTTTTTTTTTTTTTTTTGCCTGCTAAATGATCTTTCTAGAGTTGCTTTGGAGAAGAATTCATCATTATTAAATAAACAACCTCTTTGTCACCTGGGCCAACTTGCATGGAGCTGTTCCTGTGACAAGTTGCTTATAAGCAACTCAATAGCTTCAACTAAGAGAGTTTGCTCTTGTGACTCACAGTTTAGGGTTCATGTTCAAAATGACGCAGATCTTCTCTGTCACGGGGTCTTTGTATCTGTGGCATGCCTCTCTCAGTTTTCAGCTCTCTGGTCTTGTTATACTTGACTTTTGCTGCTCTGGACAATGACTATTGAGGTTTCTGTCCTATTGATGTTTCCTTTGGCTCTTTCTCAAAGTGAATTTTGACCATGTCACTGATTCTATATTTAAGTCAGATAATTCCAAATTTGGTGAAAACCTGTCAGGATATTTTGTGTGATACTGATAGAATTTTAATTTTTGTTTTGCTTTATTTTTGGTTACCTTGATTACTATTATTTAAATCCAAGTTAAAGTAATGCACTGCATATCTAAATAAACAAATTTCTTCGTGGTACCATACAATAACACTGAGAATAAATATAGCTAACACTTGGAAAGTTCTTATTATATGCCAGGCACTGTTCTAGGGAATTTGTATTAATTATTTTCATTGTCACACAACCACATGGGATGGCTACTATTATTATTGTCATTGTTCAAATGAGGAAAGTGAAGCCAGGGTATAAACTCAAATGGTGTGGCTCCAGAGGGGAGATTCTGTGGGAAGTTTTTTTTCTTTTAGAAATAGTTCCCAAAATACCTAATCCTAGGAAAAAGAGATGAGCCTTGAAGTTATTAAGGTGAGGAAACAGGGAAAAGGTGAATGGGTCATCTTAGAAATCAGAAGATGATAAAATAGGTCGGTGAGATTTGCAAACGTTTCATAGGAAGAACCAGGTAGAGGAAATCACCAGGGCAGAAGATCCGAAGAGACTAGGCCTTCTCCCTTTTAGAAGTGCTCTCCACTACCACACAAGTGTATGAAAATTCCTCCATGTCCTATAGTAAATGGCACTTTTTGATGTATCACATTTTGAAAAGACTTTCATACTTTGTAAACTAAAAATAAAAGCCTAAGCCATCTAACCATCTGAATGGACTCCTCTTAGCCAAGGAGACCCCAGAGAAACCTTAAAAACTGAGTTCCCAGCCATGATGAGACAAGAAATCATGCACACCTTCTTATACCCTTTCCCTTTTGTGGCTTAGACACAACTGACCAGCATTAATGTTAAGATCGAGAGGATAAGACTGACAGAACAGACTCTTTGTAGCAATAAGATACCAGATTATACACAAGACCTAAGGCTGTGCCAGGCAAGGGTCAAGTCATACAACCCTACACTTAAAGAGTAAACTATATCCTAAATACCACAAGGTTTTTCTTTTTCTCCAGCAGCTAAACAACCACTGGCCTCCACATAAGCAACATTAAAACAATTGCAGTACACCCAACTCACAGACACTGACTAACTGACCCGTCTGTTCCACCAACCATAGCTACAACTTTAACTGGACAACAGACTAACTTCTGTAACTTCCTCCTGATAAGAAGACTGCAAAGCATGAACTAGTTCTGCCTGGGTTACAGAGGCTGTGCACTCCAGTGTGTGTGTGTCCCTACTTCACCTTTTGACGCATAGGGCCTGATGGTAATACATTTAACTGTTAAGTATCCACTCTTAAGCAAACATCGTCGTATGTAGCATGAATGTTTATTCAGTATGTGTGTATCAAGACCACCTTCATGAATATCCATAACTCCTTGACCAATCAGTTCAGCTCCAACTCCTGTCTTACACCTCCCTCCCTCAACATGCCTACTAATAGCTTGGGCCAAAGGCTACGCTTTCCAGCCTGTCAGAATGGCCACCTTGCGGGTTGTAACCCTTTGTGAGAAAGAAAGTCCCCTTCCCAAATGTATAGATCTCATGATTCTTACATGAACAACTTTCATTTGCTCACTTATTCATTCATTCAAGAAACATTTGCTGAACTCCAACCACGTGAAGGGGATATGTCAGGGAATGAAGCACCCCTGCCCTCTGGAGCTTACCTGGAGCCAGCAGGTGGGGGGTTCCAGTGCCAACAAACATAAAAGAAGTAGATGGCAGGGCTAGACAACGGTGGGTCTAACGAAAGAGGGAAAAGTAGACCAGGGCAAGGATCTAGAGCGCCCAGAGAAGGGATGGTGCAAGTTGCAACAGGGTGGCCGGGGTCTACCTTGGAGAGAAGGTTAGATCGGAGCTAAGGCTTGAAGGCCAGTTGGAGTTGCTGCCTCAGGGTAGGGTGTTCCCAGCAGAGGGAGTTGCTAAAGCAGGAACTTGCCCGACATGCTGGGAAAACAGTGAGAAGGGCCTGTGGTGGGGAGGAGAGAGCGGGTGAGAGGGGAGCCCGAGAGGGGATGGGAGCCAAAACACGCAGGCCTTGGGTTTCGGTGTGGGGCCTTGGCTTTTATTCTGAATGAGATGGAAAAGCATCACAGGGCTTGACACGACCTGACTTGCATCTACAAGGCACACTCCAGCCTCTGGATGGAGAACCCCCTGCAGAGGGACCAGGGGAGGACCAGAGAGGGGGTTGGAGACTGAGCAGTAGAAGGTGAGAGGGGAGGCCCAGCACAGCAGGGAGTTGGAGAGAAGTGTACGATTCTGAATGCATTCACAGGCGGAGCTAGCAGGGTTTTCTAAGGTCCAGAACTGGACCCCACGGTTTTGACAGAGGAGCTGGTGGTGCTACCAAACAGGAAGAGAGGGAAAAGGGAGAACGTTGCCAGTGGAGAAGCTTTGCGGAGCTGCTGCTCGCGGGAGTTGAGATTTCAGGACCCGTCCAAGTGCCAACCGGGCCATTAGGGCTAATGAGGAGTTGGAGAGAGAAGTGTGGGCTGGAAATACGAACTGTGTCTGTGAATCCGTGTCTAGAAGTAACGTATTTAATTTGCAATGGGGCATAATTTTTAAAATAAGTATTGGGACCCTCCAGAAATTCTTATAGAGTGAGAACCCTTAAGTTACACACTGTTTAAAGTAAATAAAATATTTGTTTATTCTAAGTTCAACAATCCTGTTTCTGTCATGTGTTTGATGTGTGTTATGGGCTGAATTGTGTCCCCCACCAAATTCATCTGTTGATGCCTTAACTCCCAGGATTTCAGAATGAGACCATAGTTGGGAAGTAGGGCTGTGAAACAGGTGATTAAGTTCAAGTCACAGGAATGGGCTCTAATCTGATAGATGAGGTGGACCTCCCCTCAAAAACCAGAGTTGTCTTTTGGAGAGCAGACCTCTTGTAGTACACTTAGAACTTGCTTGTCTAGATCAGACAGTCAACCAATGCCTTTATCTGGAAGTTTGGAGAAGGTGGCATCACGATTTGCAGATGAAACATCCTGAATTGTGGCCAAGAGGTGACTGGTTCTTCCACCATGACAATGGTCCTGCCTACGCCATGCTGAGTACCAAAAGCAGCACGATCCCATGCCCTGCCGTCCCGATTCACTTGATCTCATCCTGAGACACTTCTTTCTGTTTTCCCAGATGAAAAAAGTCTCAAAGGGAAACGTTTTGCCAATGTGGAAGAGGTGAGACAAAACACAGCAGAAGCACTAAAAGGCATCCAAATTGACAAGTTCAAAAACTGTTTTGAGCGGTGGAAAAAAGCATCTCGGTACGTGTATCACGTCAAACAGTGAGTACTTTGAAGGTGACTGAAATTTAAACTTCAGTAGGAATCAATACACAATTTTTTATAAATAAATCCTGGCTTTTGGGGGTCCCCCCTTGTAAGAAAGTTGACGACACAGGATGAAGACAGGGAGAAGACAGCCACCTACAAACCAAGGAGAGAGGCCTCCAGAGAAACCAACCCTGCCCTAGCAGACTAATAGATATATAGTTGAACCTGAATTTGTTTCCACTATGTAGTTCTATTTTTGTACTTTAAGGGGTAGTTTTGCTTTTTTATTTTTCCTTCCAATGCCTCAGCATTTTGTAAGCACTGAACATACTTAGCCTGAGCACTGGTTGTCAGATAAAGGCAGGGAAGGTGCCAAAAGAAGGCTCGGACGTTCAGACTTTGCTCTCGCGAGGATGGAATGTCCTGTTTTTCAATGCGTGTCGATAGCGATGATACCTTTGTGTTTTCTTTATTCTCGTGTTGTGCCTTTTTCTTTCTTCCTGTCTGAGTGTTGTCTTTCAGAGGGAGTGCTGGGAAACGTTGGCTTTTAAACTCTACTCTCAGAATCAGGCTTTATTGGTGTATTTATCTTACCAAAGGCTAGGAAAGGCATGGGAACTTAATATAGCTTATCATCCTGAATCTGCTGTGGGCTCCATGTCTACTTAAATCTGTTCGTGGGCAAGATGTTGAAGCGGTCGTTAGGAGGTTTGACTCAGTGCAGGCATGGGTCTGGCAGTCGGAATGTAAAAAATGTCTGCCTGTTAATTACTTGGAGGTAAACAGGTGGAGTCACCTGGTAGTATGCCTCATGTCACTGTGCCATCAGTGCTGTAGAGCAAGGGAAAAATATGGTCAGCTGGGATCCACGGCCCAAACTGACCTTGTGCAGATTTGAGGGTCCAGAAGTGACGCCCGACTGCTGGTGACATCAGATATTCCTATAACGGAGGATAAAACGTTTCCACGCGCAGTCAGAGAAGAGGCTTAGCATGGACATAGCTGTAAAAGGAGCAGTGACCAACAGGCTGTCAGCTTCCAGACAGGCTTGAGACACCGTGCAGGCTCTGGGGCTCACCTGCAGCCTGGTTCCCACGTATGCTGTTAATACGTATTTGCTGAATAAATAAATCTGGTGTTTTGTTGTTGTTATTGTTTGATTGTGGTTTTTTTTTTCCCTTAGGAGTAAGTTTTTTAAGGGGATAGAAGGAAAGAGCCTGGAATGGAAGAATCACCACTTTCTTAATAAAACAAGATCCAGAACAAAGAATCAGAGACTCAAATCCAGAATCAGAATCTCTTTGCCAAGAGGGTCAGCTGAGCTCTGTCCACAAGGGCTTCAACTTCTAGGGTTCTTTTCCTTCATTTAGCTCCACTGCTGCTCCTGGCCCCAGAAGTGTGTTGGGTATACTTGAAGGTTCTTGTCCAAGCCTGGATGTCACTGTTGACACACTCCCTTTAAGACAGCTAGAACAGAGGCTGGGGCTGAAGCCCTCTAAACACTACTCTAGAAGATGGTGCAGATGGAAAAGAAAACACAGTGTGCATGAGCATTGAAACAGTCCTCCTCGCAAAGACTGAGCTGATTATCTTCCAGCTCCAAAGACCTGGCACAAACAAGGTCTCCCTGTCTGCGTTCTTGAGTCTTGTCCCTTGGCTCATCCTTAGACTTAGCTATCAAGGTCAAGACCCAGAAAGTCAGAGTCTCTCTCTCTATCCTGTCCGAGGCTCTCCTCCCCACAATTCCAGGTCCAGATTTGGGAGGTGAGCTCTTTCCTCTGATGGCTGACCTTCCCCAGCTGGTTTTTTCCAGTTGAGCCCTGACCTTTCTATGCAGAGGGACCCTGAGACCGGCACAAGGTCCACATACTGATGCCACATGGCCAGAGTAGCATCATATGACAGGAGGTGCAATGCACATGATCATGCAAGAGAATTATCCACCGCAATTCCAGGTATCACATACAGACCCCAACCAGTTGTGGAGGTAAAGAAGAAAGAAATATTATGAGAAGTCTCTGGTAGAGAAAACTGGGGTCACCCAAGAAAGCTTTGTAATTCTGCCCCAGGCAGTCTCTGCATTTATGATATCTGTGCTGGTCATCTAAAGACAGAAACTAAGGGATCGTGCCTTCAAGTGGTCACAGGAATCTCAAAAACAGGTAGCAAACCCGTTCTCGTGGCTTTTGGTGGAGAAGTAGGCAGTCTGCCTCCCAGCACTCCAGGCTCTGTGTTCCCCTGTCCCTGACTCAGAATGGAAGAGCCCTCTCTGGAAAGCAGGTGGGTTCAGCTCTTTCTGTTCTTTTTGGGATTTTGTGTGTAAAACTCTCATAAACAAGGCCGGTCCCTCACCCC
>NW_007091132.1:335136-365306 GCF_000164805.1 Carlito syrichta
CCCCCCCGCCATCCCCAGGCCTGTCTGCTTTCCCACCCATTTGTGGAGCTGTCACTGGCACACAGATGCCAAGTGGCTTCATATCTAATCCTCCCTCTGTGAGTTTTCCCTTTAGCTCCACACCCACCTTCCTCACGGGCCTGAACTTGCCACTATCCATAAGCTAATGAACTGAAAACTCAGCTCTATGATTTAATGTACAGTGTTTTGTTTTGTTTTTCTAAGAAGAAATGTATCAGTTTTTGGCCAGGTTTTAGTTTGTCATGCTTGCATGTAATGTTTGTATATTAATCTTTCTTCTCACTCTCTTAGCTCTGGTTTACATCAGTCATGCCTTGTTCAAAAATACTGTAGTGATTCCTAATCTGCGTACTAATACTTCAAATAGACATGGACAATTTTTTTCAAATGGATTGATAATTTTCACTTGGTTGGGTAAGCTATTGAGGAGAAAATATTATCTCATAATTTGTAAGATAGAGAAAGGACTTCTCTGGGTTTTCTTTTCTGTTGTTTAAAAAAGGATGACTTGGGATATACTTGAGGCTTCTTGAGAGTTTGAGAATATCTTAGGTTAGATCCTGGCTTCCTCATAGTCTGACACTTTTTTATTACTTCCTTTCTCAATTTTATTATGCATGGGAAAAAATATCAACATGACGTCAAGCAGAAAGTTGACTTGCATGCAAAATGTTAAAAGTTGCCTTGTTCTTTACCAAGAAATAAAGGGAGAAGGAAAATTCACAATTTAAATCTTTCTTCTTTTCCTCTACTGAAATAGCAGCTCTTCTCTGGAAACAGCTCAATACTAAAGATTCTTCTTAATCATACATATCTTTTTTTTTTCTTTTGAGTTGGAGTCTCACTCTGTCGCCCAGACTGGAGTGCAGTGGCCGCTCCCGGCCACCGCAGCCTCGACCTGCTGGGCTCCGGCGATTCTTCCACCTCAGCCTTCCAAGTAGCTGGAACTACAGGCGCGCGCTACCACGCCCGGCTAATTTTTTTGATTTATTGTAGAGGTGAGGTCTCGCCAAGTTGCCCAGGCGGGTCTCGAATCCGTGGGCTCAGGCAGTTCACTCGCCTCGGCCTCCCAAAGCGCGGGATGACAGGCTGAGCCACCAAGCCCGGCCCATGCTTGTCTTTTAATCCTTGTGACTCTTATTCTAAGTAAAGCAAATGTCTTTGACTTTTAGTTCAGTTTTAAATAAGGAAACCAGGTGCTTGATCCCTCGGTGGGGCTTTTGGCCATTTTAAACTTTTTCTCCCAAATTATGAATGCTCCTCAGTGAGTCTCGACAATAATTTCCCAATTAGCCCTGTCTGAACTTGTGTTTGATAATCTTAGGCATTTAATTGCAAGTGTCATAGATTCCTAGCGTTTCCAATGCAGGTGTCAGATTAAAAGAGACAGTTTGACATCCTCATTGTGCAGGTCATTTTCGTCACTTTCCATGCCAGGAGCAAGGCAATTATTGTTCTCTCACCGCAGGACCAGAATAGTGACTTTCTAAATGTTGCACGTCCTACTTGTGCTTGTCTAACATGGTTCACAAAGGATGCTACAATGAGAAAACTGCACCACTGGAGGAAATCAGATGTGCAAAATGCTTGCAGGAGATCCGTTGAGAGCTTAGAGTCATATTTTGTTGTTGTTTTGAGTTTTCCTACAAACTGCTTGCCAAGGCTCATAGCGGGTGTAAAGTCAATAAGCGTTCTGAATGGGCACAAAAAGAAACAAGAATGGGGAAATAGAGATTTCTGAGTGGTGATTCTGAAGATGTTTCACAGTTAACACTTTCAGTGCTCCCAAATATTGACCCCTTTCCAGGGATCAGAATGCTCCTGTCCACCCCCTCAACCTCCTCTCCAGTTGGGATTTCTCCTGAGGATGGAAATGAGCACTCAGTGGAATATTTGGTGAGCAAAGAATTCGAAGCACAAGGAATGAACTGCTTGAGGGGAGACTGTATCCAGGCGAGTGGGTGAGACCTTCTCTTCCCCGCAGGGCAACCTGGGCCCCTCTCCTGGCTAGTTTGTGTCCATCCATCCTGTGTCTCTCTCCACGTGGGTTGTGCCCCAGCCATCTTGCTCACCCTTGGTTATTGGTCTCACCTCTTTTTCCTAGTTCTGGACTGTGTGTCCACCCACCAGCCAAGTTACGCACATAGAAATGGCCATCGAGTGCCTGCTGCCAGGCTTTGGTCCACAGTCTTTCTCCAAACAAGGCGCCATGTAACTGATGACTTATCAAATCGCAGCCTAGTCCCTGCTTTCCTAAGGTTGCCCCATTTTGATGTTAATTGCATTAGACATTTTCAGACTTAGTTTACTGAATGACAGTTTACATGGTATGTGCATACCCTTGAAGCCAAAGAAAATTACATTCACAAGAAAACAAAGCCCACTGAAGCTTGGTAGAACAAAAAACAGTTTCCAAAATCCTTGAGTGGTGTTGCAAATTTCATGGAATCATAATTACTGTCATTTTATATTACAGAAAATTGTCTAGTCAATCACATTTTTAACTGTAAATGTATCATTGAATGGTGCACTTTGGACAGAATTTGAAATAGATTCGTTGTTAGTCTTCTATTCAAATGCTTTTAAAGTTGTTTACTATGAGCTCAGAGAAATCACTGGTCAACTTCAGCATATCCCAAATTAGTGCTTTCAAATAGAGAAATACACAAAGACCTGAATACTTCAGATTTGCACTGGGGGCCAACAGCCTCAGACACACTTTAGACCCATCTCCATCCTCACCAAAGAGGCATGTTATTATCACAATTCTCAGAGAGTGCGTGTGCTTTAGGTACACATAAGATACCTCTGCTGCCTGCCATGCCTGCAGCCCCCGGTGTGGAACTCTGTGGGCACAGCAAACTCAGAGAACAGAGGTTTAGGCAGTGGAATCCTTGGGTAAACAGAGGCAGGAGGCAGAGTTGGTTATTCATCTGTGAGCTTGGAACGGCAGAATCTTCAGGATGGCAGAAGCCTCGCATGGGAGGGAGCAATGGGTGAACCCCACGCAGGGGACCCATGATGGCATCTCTAGAATGACATTGCTCTCTGGCTTCTCTGCCAGGGCCCGGTGACATCTGACTAAGCTGATACTGTGCCTGGTCTGTCCAGGTCCCCTGTGAATTTCCACCACAAACTTTCAACACTGAGCTAACCTGTGTGCACTGTCTCCTCTCAGCATGAGAGAGCTTATGTGGCACCAAGCATCGGGCGCTTCAGGGGGTCAGGGCGGTACAGGGTAGCTTTGCCTGTGCTGAGCCCCAAGCCTGTCACTGATACATTCATGGTTCACTTGCTCACCCATAAGGCGTTTTTCCTTTGAGGGCTCCTCACCGGGGAAGGACTCATCATGGGCTGGGCGAGGTGGGGGAACTGAGCACTTATGTGCTTGTTTCTTTCCATCGTTGCAGGAGCCCCAAAATGGGAATCATTTCTGGCACTTCCTTGATAAGGAAACTGAGGCACAGGAGCGCAGTGACCTGCCCAAAGTCATTAGAGAGTGAGTGACTGACTGAGGCAGGTTCTGCATCCTCATCTGACGAAATTCAGAGCCAGTGTCTTTGACCGCTGCCCTGTGTTCTTACTGGCCCTTTCGTGATCACGTTTGTGGATCGCGGGCTTTGAGCAAGAGACCACTTCATGCCAACATGAAGGCAAGACGCTGTGTGTTTTCAGTAAGGGTGTCATTCTTTATACACAAAGGCAATGAGGTTTTTAATTCTGCCACTACTGTGCACACTTTGAGCTAGAAAATGAAAATGATAATTCTGTATTTTCCTCTATATTCTGAATGGGTTATCCTTGTCTTACACCTGACAACTCACATTTGGCAACACCTGGCGCTTAAAGAGCAGCATTGCAAAATGAAGATTGGAGGCAGGTGACCCAAGAAAGACTAGAGAAGGAAAAATTTTCATACCAACCAGTGAATATGATATTTTCTCCCATCCAAGTACTAACCAGGCCCAACCCTGCTTAGCTTCTGAGATCAGATGAGATTGGGTGCATTCAGGGTGGTATGGCTATGAAGTAATGTGATGTTTTCTCTTCCAAACAGCAAGTATAATTCATCAATGTATGGGTCAGAGCGTGAGCTGATAAAGACTGACAGAGAATCACTGAGTTGTCCATAACAATGTTGTGTGTGTTTATGTTTGTCTGTGTGTGCGTGAGCTGTGATGTAGTTCCCCATACAAAACCATTATGTCTAGTTCCCATGGGTGTTGAGTTCTCAGGAAATGCGTGTGAGGATGGAAGAAACAGGACTAGAATGGTTTGGATTTTCAGGGGGAAATTATTGGTTTTACAGTTGATGGAGAAGGAAACTTGCTTTTCATTGGACATGTTTCTTCTTCAATAAACTAAAAACATTACTTTATAATCTTATGACAAAGGTAATGTATCTTTGTTTGAGATAAATTGGAAAATACAAAAAGCCCCACACAGACAGAAACAAAAACCTTGACTTTTATTCTCGGTTCCTTTGTTTTTCATCCCAAGTTTGCATAGGAAGCTTTCTCAGTGATGGAATGCCCAGATCTAAATTTTGCCTTCTCACTACTTGCCCCCGCAAGGGAACTGATATCTCGACCCCAGCTAGCCCCCACTTGCCAAGGGGCCGCAAAGCTGGGGCAACCCCACTCCTCTCTTCCTCGGCAAGTTCTCCTGGTTTCAAATCTCACCTCTTTATGCCAAATTCTGAATTTTCGATCCTGACACTCCATATAATTAATCTTCTACTGAAAATGTCATGTTCATTCCTACTTTCCACTCCCGTTCTATCACACAAATGCAGATCTTGTTGGCAAATGCCAAGACAGGTACAACATACCCTTAACTGGCCTCCCTGAATCCACTTCCCTCTCCTTCGAATCAATCCTTCATACTGGGACAATTTAATTTTTCTAAAGCAGTGCTTTTTACATTGGCCTTCCCCCATCCCTCTCTCAGGCCTATAGGGTAGTGTGTTAACGCTTTACCATGGAAACCAAAATGCTTTGCAATTTTGCCTTTGTTTATCTGTTCAGCGTATCTCTCCTGTTATAGTCTAGGTATGGCAGAAACATTTAGTGTTTACTGAAGATCCACGTCCTCTCTGCATTTCCCAGCCTCCCTTCCCATTTGATTGGACCCGAGTGACTGACTTCTGGCCAAAGAGGTGCGGGAAGAAATAAGGTTTGTCACTTCTAGGCCAAGCTATAAGAGTCCTTACATGGCTCTCCAGTCTTCTCTTCACTTATCCTGGTGTCATCAGAGGTCACATGTGCAGCAGTTTTATGAAGTGCAGATATAGATAATGGAGGCTCTATCAGCCTGGGTCCCTGAATGACCATGTGGAGTAGAGACCCCTATTTTTGTCTTAAGCCGTTGAGATTTTCGGCTTAATGCATTACTATAGCAGAGTCAATCTTATCCTGGCAAGCCTCATGGGAATGCATCTCAAGTCCCTCAGAATTGAGCCAGGAGATTCATCTACTACCTCTGACCAAGAAGAGAGAGACAACTGAGAACTACTGCCATAACTTTAGTTCTAGAATGACTGATGCAATGATCCCCAGATTTTGAGATTATTCAAAAACTTGACAGAAGTTACCAAATTATAATTTTGCCAAGAAAAGGAATTTAAAAAAATACTGTCATCAGCTATTGCAAGCATTTCATAACATAGAGGCTGTATAACACCACATGCCTCTTCCAAGAAGGGTGAACATATATTATCTAAATTAAGGGCAGATTGTAAAATGGAATATATTTAGCTTCATAAAAAATGAAACACTCTACATTATTCTTATGTTTCTCACTTCAGTATTTCCCAGTAAACCCATTGTCATGAATGGTTACTGACCCAAGGGCCAGAGTTCTCAAAGTACAGAAGACTCTTTTCCTAAGTGAAGCATGAAGACCTGGAAGGAGGACACAGGTCAAGGTTTCCACTGAGATATAAACCAGCCCCTGAGAAGCTGCCTTGATATTGGTTGCTGGTCTCTGGGGTATTTTTGTGCTGTTGCAACCTCTTGATTCTACATTAAGAGGCAGGAAAACTCTTGAACCGTCAAACCAAGATGTATGTGCAAGAAGCAGGTGGGGGACATATGGAGTGGGAGAGGTTCTCACATAGCTAATAGTGTAGGGGTGGGATTTGATTGAACCTGGGCCTAACTTCACCATCTCGGTGCCACACTGCTCTCGAGGGATTGAAGACTCAAAGCTGTGGGGCAGTCAACCAGAGTTACTTGAGCTTCCTGGAGCTAGAGCTGATTCTGTCAGGGTCCTCATTTGGTGACTGCGTTGCCTATTCCCAGGGCCTGCATGCTGTCTCAACCTACCCCTCGTGCCTGGCCAGATCCTTCCAGCTTCGGTCCTGGAGGGGGTCTCTTCTCCTGAGAATGCTCCCTAAACCCCAGGGAGGACTTGATCCTTTTCCTGCATGCTCTCACAGCATTCTGAATATATACATGGCCCTTCAACAATGCAAGAGTTAGGGGCACCAACCCCTGTACAGTCCAAAATCTGCATATAACTTTTGACTTCCCTAAAACATAGCTATTAATAGCCTATTGTCACCTGGAAAGAAGTCTTACTGATGTAGTCAGCTAACACAGATTCTGTATGTTCTATGTATTATATATTTTATTCCTACAATAAAATAAGCCAGAGAAAATAATGTTATTAAGAAAATCATGAGAAAGAGAAAATATATTTACTATTTGGAAGGTGAGTTATAGGTATAGCCATCCCTTGGTATCCAAGGTGGCTGTTTCCAGAACTCCTATGAGTATCAAAATTTGTGAATGCTCAAGTCCTTCACATAAAATGAAGTAGTATTTGTATACAATCTATGCACAACCTCCCATGTGCTTTAAATCACTCTAGATTTCTTATCATGCTCAATACAATATGAATGCTATGTAAATAGTTGCTATACTGCATTGTTTATGGAAAAATGGCAGCAACAAAAAAGACTGGACAGTACAGATAGGATTTTTTTCAAGTATTTTTAATCTACCATTGGTTGAATCCATAGAGGGGAAGCCCATGGATATGGAGGGCAGGCTGCACCTCTTGCTAGTTTCATACCTAGGTGCCAGACTCAGGAGCCATGATTTGGCTTCTGTCCCCTTTCACCATTTTGAAGAAGCTATAGATTTTAGATGGCTTGTCTTCACCACTCCCAGTCTGGGAGTTAGAAGGAGGGACCGAAGAGGGAGCTCTGAGTCGGGTCATTGGCGCCATCAGAGGAAAGCTTTGCCTTGTTTAAGCCTTCATAAGAGATGGTCTACTAACTTTTCCGAATGGTTCTCAGGATTTGCACCTCAACCTGGACTGGCCCTGTGTGTGGAGGTGACCACCTGTGTGGGGGAAAAGACCTCCGGGCCTGCCTCAGTTGCCTGCTTCCGGCATTCTAGTAAGGTCTTCCAAGCACCACTTCCCTTCTCAGTGGTAGTCGATGCAGCATCACTCAGCAAGCATCACCCATCCAGAAAAGGGCACTGAGGGGCAGAGAGAGACACAGTTGTAATTCGTGAAGCTCCCAGGGCCTCCACCCAAGCCTTTCCACAATGTAGGTCTTCCTGAGTTGCCATGGCAAGAGGCAGGGAGGGGCATGTCCAGTGAGAAGGCTTCTGGAGAGGAAACTAGAAAGGGAAAGAGAGCCTTGAGAACCAGGTACAAGATGACATTTGCCCGCAGCTCATCCCTTTGCAAACAACCACATCTCAAGGTCCTGCGGTCATGCCTAAGTGTCTCCAGAAACCGATGAAACAGATCTGGGTTGCGCTTAAAACCTCATGCATTGAACTGTATATCTTCCCTGCTGGGTTTACATGAGTCCCAAATGCCAGCTTAGTCCAGAAAATCAGAATTGCCATCCTTTATCTGCATGTCAATGCAAGACTCAATCTGCCAGCTAACATACACACAACAATCTGCCTAATACTCGGCTTGAGAACCCTTGGATTTTCTCCCTGGCAGGGTCTTTTCATAGTCACCCTGGTCCTCTCTTCTCAATTTACAAAGACAGTAATAGCCTTGAAATTCACGTTGCTAGTGGAAGGCCCCACACCACTGGATGACACAGATCTGGGAACTCTAGCCCAGTCCTCTCCTACCAGGCAACAGATGTCCAGTTCCAAATATGTTATCCCATAGTTCGAACCATTTATTGAGTAATAACTGCTTCCTGAGTCTTTTTTATCAAATGAAAATGACTTATCTTTTTTTTTGTTTTTGAATTGTAGTCTCACTCTGGCACCCAGACTGGCCGCTCCCGGCCACCGCAGCCTCAACCTGCTGGGCTTTGGCGATCCTTCCGCCTCAGCCTTCCAAGTAGCTGGAACTACAGGCGCGCGCTGCCATGCCCGGCTGATTTTTTTTTTCTTTAATTTATTGTAGAGATGAGGTCTTGCCTGCCCAGGCGGGTCTCGAACCCGCAGGCTCAGGCAATCCACTCACCTCAGCCTCCCAAAGGCGCGGGATTACAGGCTGAGCCACCGATCCCGGCGAAAATGACTTATCTTATTGGGTCATTTACCACTGTATAATAATGCTAAATCAACATCCAGAATTCTCACCAAAAAAAAATAGCAAATAGGCAAAAATCTCCACAGTTATGTTATTATTTTTATTGTCATCATCGAATTATTTTATTTTAAAATTATTTCATTTTTGTTATTAAATTATGTTATTGTGATTATGCATTTTTTAACTGAGGTAGAATTTGTGTAGCATAAAATCAATCATTTTAAAGTACACAGTGGCATTTAACTCATTCACAACATTGTGCAACCGTCACCTTTAATCTAGTTTGAAAGAATTTTCACCCCCCTCAAAAGGAAGCCCATAACCATTAAACAACCCTTGTTCATTCCCCTGCCAACCCAGCCCCTGGCAATCACTAATCTGTTTCTGTCGGTATGGATTTAGCTATTTTAAATATTTTGTAGGAATGGAATTGCACAATGTGTAGTCTTTGTGTCTGACTGCTTTGGTAACTATTTGAAATCACTGTTTGGTATGTTAAGAAACAGATAAAGTGAAAAGTGGTAAAGTTAGTAATATCATAACTGTTCACTCCTTGGTCAACTCCATGTTCAAGGGTGTGGGGGTACTTTACTTGTTCCTGATGACCCTCTTTGCCTTGGAAAACTAGTACCATTGCCTAGTATTTGCTTTATTATTATTATCACTATTATTAATAGACTTTATTTTGAGAGCCGTTTTAGGGAAAATTAAGCAGTGAGAACAGAGAGCTCCTTATATTGGTCCCACGTCTTTCACACAATTTCCCTTGTTATTACTATCTTATTTTAGTATGGTACATTTGTCATCATGGAGCCAATACTGATACATTACTATTGACTGAAGTCCATAATTTATTCAGGTTTTCTTAGTTTTTACCTATTGTCCTTTTCTGTTTCAAGATCCCATCCAGGTTACCACATTATGTTTAGTTGTCATGTCTCCTTAGGCTCCTCCTGCCTGTGACAGTTTCTCAGACTTTCATTGTTTCTGATGACCTTGGTAGTTTTGAGGAGTCCTGGTCAGGTATTTTGTAGGATGATCCATTACTGGAATTTGTCTGATGTTCTTCTCATGACTGGACTGGGGTTATGGGTCTTTGAAAGAAAGGTCACAGATATACAGTGGCATTTTAATCATATCCTATCATTTCCCCTTTACTGACTCTTCTGCATTTCCAAAAGAAGTGTTCCCATGAGTTTGCTTATGCAATATGGCCAGGTGGATGTCCTTGTAGATACCGCAGCCTGGAAGACTGGGATGGCCCCGTCTGCTTACAGCTCAGCCATCCAAATACAGGCATGAGTGTTCAGAGGCTGTGTACACTTGGGATCTTCCATAATTGCAGTGTTGTACACAAGGTGAGACCCACAATTGACAAGAGAACCAGAGTTTCCACTGGAATGTCACTTTCTCCATGCGTAGCCCAGAAATCTGCTTGAATTCTTATTTAAAACTCTTCCCAGTTCCATGAGTCATGAGATCACAGCCAGTACAAACACGAGCATGAATGCAGGAGCAGGTGGCAGAATCACATCCTCACATGTTCATTCAACAAGCATTGCCTACCGGAGACCTGGCATTCCGCAGGGCCACCTCACCTAGATGACAATACTCCCTGGGATGAGCACGAATTTCTCCTCTCTGGCATCATCCACAACCCTTAACACATGGAGGGCATCTGTGGCGCACATGGCAGACAGTGGATGCCCTGAAGGAACAGCTCCCAAACTGTTGTCCTCATGAAAGTTCAAATAAACGAGTAACTTGGGGCTCTTGGCACGTGGATTTAGGAATAAATGTTTACCCTGGATGTTTTTAGTCAGACACAGAGTGCCAAGACACAGATTCAGGCAATGGAGAGACGATGGCCAAGGCCTCCTTACTATGCTGGTGATACTTCCAGAGCACTTTGTGGAAGCTTCTTGAGTCCGGCACTGTGCCAACAACAAAATTTTCAAAAAGAGAGAGAAATAGGCCCACCCCCTTATCAAAGAAGACAGAGAAAGAACTAAATATAGTCAGCTGGGTGGTAGGAGACGTCACACAATTGTCTGAAAAGTAGTTTTCAGGGCTGGGAGCTGCAAAAACTGAGGGCACAGCAATGGGAAGGTTGTGAGGTAGCAAGAAAAAAGCATGAGCCTGACTTTGGATTCCAGAGGGCCACTGCTCCTCCTTCCATCACCCGCCCTTCTGGCTGTAGCACCAGAGCATGGAGGCAGAACAGGAAAGAGGACAGAGGGCGTGGGAAGGGTGTGTCTAGCAGCTGGGCCAGGCAGTTTGGGTCTGGGAGAGGCTATTCTAGGGCTCCTTTGAAAGCACAGGTGACGGGTGGCAAGCAGCAGATGAAAGCCATTGTAGTAAACACACTAACAAAGGTGGAAAAGAGGAAATGGATGTTTTCAGTAGAAGACAAGAAAACAATATCCTGACAGTTGGTCCTCCTCACTGACCATCACAGTATGGTCACCTCATACAGGGCATCTGGTCTCTCAAGGGCTGTCATAGCCATTTTCTCCACAGATCTTTAAGAACGGGGATGGAAGGCTGGCCTCCACCTTTTGGTGGTGTAGCATACCTTAGAGCCAAAGAGACGTTGGGAGCAATGGAGTCTTTCATCTCGAGCTTCATGCCTTGTTTTCTGCCTGCGCCTGAAGGTGAGGTAATAGACATGTCACAGCTTCCTTATGTTGGAACAACTTGCAGTCATTGCTTAAAACATAAATTGGAAGCCGGGCTTGGTGGCTCAGCCTGTAATCCTAGCGCTTTGGGAGACCGAGGTGAGTGGATTGCCTGAGCCCGCGGGTTCGAGACCCGCCTGGGCAACTTGGCGAGCCCTCATCTCTACAATAAATCAAAAAATCAGCCGGGCATGGTAGCGCGTGCCTATAGTTCCAGCTACTCAGAAGGCTGAGGCGGAAGGATCGCCGGAGCCCAGCAGGTCGAGGTTGCAGTGGCCTCTCCCAGTGACAGAGTGAGACTGGGTGACAGAGTGAGACTCCAACTCAAACAAAGCAAAACAAAAAACAAAACAAACAAACAAAAAAGCATAAATTGGTCTCTGGAAAGAGTGAAATGAGCAATGTTTTGAGTTTCAACTAACATCTCTGGTCTACTGGTAGGGTGACCAGCTTGTCAAGGTTTGCCAGGTTTTAGTACTGAAAGTCTCACCTCCTGGAAGACCCTCAGTTCCAGGCAAACCCAGACTGTTGGTCACCTGGCCTTCCGGTCGTCTGCTCTGGGTACCTTCATTTTAACAACCTGGTTCATGGGTAATCTGGATTCATTATAGTCTGAAGTTGTTAAGTGACTTTAGAGTGTGTTTCTTACCTGCTTATATAAGCCAGTCTAAGCAGAAAGCACCAGCTTCACTAGAAAGGTCTTAATACACCGAGAGTCAGGTATATCAAGAGCCCTAGGTGAAACCTTGAAGGTCATTGCTGATATATGTTGATTCAGTAACACCTTTTTCCAGAACTTGGAAAGCTAGGATTTGGGACCAGAGTCAAATTATGGTTGAAAAGATGGAAAGTTCCAGAGCTTGCGGCTGAGTTTTAAATGTCTGGGAAAAAATTTCTGGGAGAAATGGAATCGTGTGAGGGTTCCCAGTGCCTGTGTTGATGCTCAGAAAAGAAAGAGACACATGGAGTGGGAGGGAAAGAATAAGCTGTTCTGATTTCTAACAGAGTCTCATTTGGAACTGTCACCGTTCCTGTGACTCTTAAGCAGCTTTGATCTCCAGGACAGGCCAAATGGACCCCTTCGATTTTCTCAAATTGTAGTATTTATTTATGTTTATATCATATCCACAGACATGTAGTACATGGGTTTCCTCTGCTGTGTTTCCTCAGCTGCAGTTTTATAATTTATTCTGCCAGGCTCTGCATGTCCTTGACATACCAAGCCATTAACTCAAAAGCAGAAAAGTTCTGTGAGGTCTCTAAATTCTTTCCTCTGATTATCAGGACTTTCGCTCGCTGAAAATAAAGTCACCAGACTGGAAGAGAAGAAATAATTGGCCTAAATGGTCATGGAAAAAGTCTAAACAGAAGATTTTCTTTCTTTCTTCACTTACAATGATTTATTTTCATGGTTTTATGAGAGTTTAATGAGGAAACCTTATCTGTACGCCTTGTAATTATCAACCAAATTCCCATTTCCTGTCAGAAAATCCACACTAAGCAAAACAAAAATGGTGGAATTGGGATACTCTTTGACCTCTGACCCAAATGGCTGAAGAATAACTCATTGCCACACAGAGCATGTCTGTGACTTTTCCTGAACACTTTTGCCTAAACTAAACGGCCACATTCAATTTAGCATAACTCAGTGCAAGTAGACTGAGATGCCACGAATCCTCCTGGATGCTGTCCCGTGAGGTAGCATTTGAGAAAGGAAAAATACAATTTCCTTCTTTATAATTTAATATAATTTCCAGTCTGGTCCAGTTCCTTCTGTTGGGTGAATGAGGTCATACCTGAAGCAAAGGCCTGACAAGGTGCTATGAACTTGGCACTTTGGAAAGTTGGATTTTCCAGCAAAAATCACAACCCTGAGCCATGAATAAAGAGGCTACATTTGGGGTCACTCCGCAAAGTTGTCATGGCCACTGCCTCAAGACTTGGGGGAGGATGACCTCCAGCATCTTGAGACTCAAGCAGAGAGCTTGTCAGTGCGAGGGCACGTGTCTTTCGAACCTCGAGACCAGAAGGCACACGTGGGAGGAGCGCGATTAAGCACACCAGGAAGATGAAGGCTGGCGAGCATTCTAGAGTCCCTTTGGAGTCATGACCCTATGGTTCCCAAAGCAGTCAAGAAGTCAGAACACATCTGAATTTTCAGTTCTGGTTTAGTCAACAAGTTGAGAATCTTTTTTTCTTACACTTTTCTCTAGGTGCAAAATTTGTCATGCTCCCAAATAACCTTCAATTGTTATCTCTGCTTACCCTGTCATTTAAAAAGAATTGAGCTAATTCTTTAATTGTATTTTTATTGGCATCTGGACCAGTGATAAAAGGAGCTGAATAGTAATATAATGATTTGTTTTAAATTAAAGAAATATTTTTCAAAATGTTTTTTAAGTCACTGCAGATAGGACAGGATAGGTTTGTATCAGGTGCATGTTCTATGCATGTGCCTAGAAATGAGAAAATGAGACGAACCCAAGTGGCTCTTGCCATTTCTCAAGTAGGAGAAACTAATTTCTTCGCTCTGTCTCTGCAAATGTACCCATCTCTCCCTTCCCTATTTGAAATAGGTAGGAGACAGAGGCTACTCTATCGTACATGGTGGCCATAAGCTTTGGGCGTTGCTGGATATTTATTATCTTTTCAGTTCTGAATTAATTTGCACCCTTTGGCTCCTTCTTTATGTTGTAGGGGTGTTTATATCTGGCAGGATTCCTGGACTAGTGGATGAAGTGGCCCAGGCCCGTCTATCCGCTCTCATCTCTCTCGAGGGGCTATTGTCATTAAGTCACCTGTTGATTGCAGTAAAGAAGGGGCTCTGGGCCACCAGTGTTTTCCAGAAGGAGCGCATTCCAGGACCACAAAATGCTGTTAATCAAGACCCAGACCGTCTACCAATCTACAGCAGCACTGTCCAACAGTGCGAGTCACATAAGTAATTTCTTTTTTTTTTGAGTTGGAGTCTCACTGTCGCCCAGACTGGAGTTCAGTGGCCGCTCCTGGCCACCACAGCCTCGACCTGCTGGGCTCTGGCGATCCTTCCACTTCAGCCTTCCGAGTAGCTGGAACTACAGGCGCACGTTACCACCCCCGGCTCATTTTTGATTTATTGTAGAGATGAGGGTCTCACCAAGTTGCCCAGGCGGGTCTCGAACCCGTGGGCTCAGGCAATCCACTCACCTCAGCCTCCCAAAGCTCAGGATTACAGGCTGAGCTACTGAGCCCAGCTCACATAGGTAATTTTTAATTTTCCAGTAGCCACTTTCAGGAAAGGAAAAAGAAACAAGAAGAATTAATCTTAATATATTTTATTGATTCTATTAATATATAATACAGTAATACATCCAAAACATTACGATATCAACATGTAATCAGTATAAAAACATTAACAAAATAGTTGATATTATATATATATAGAGAGAGAGAATACTAAGTCCTTGAAATATGATGTGTATTTAAAATCTACATTAAACCACAATTCTGACTAGCTGCATTTTAAATGTTCAGTAGTCACAGGTGACTAGTGGATACAGTAGCAGACAACATGGAGCTAGAATATTTATTTACTTCAACTACATAGACTCAGGAAGTTATGAACATAGAAACAAAAGAACAGTTTCACCCATAGAAAAAGCATAGGTAAGCACAGAGTTTACAGACTTACAAATCAAACACAAAGCCTAGAACACAAAGCAGCTTCTTAACAACAATATGACAGAAACAACCCCCCACATACCAATAATTAACTTAAACATGAATGAACTGAATGTGCCACTCAAAAGGCACAGAATAGCACATAGTATAAAGAAGTATGATCCATCCTTATGCCTCCTTCTGGAAACCCTTCTCACTGCAAATGACACCCACAGGCTCAAGGTAAAGGGTCGGAGAAAGATTTTCCAGGCAAATGGAAAACAAAAAAAGAGCAGAACTAGCTATGCTTATATCAGGTAAAATAGACTTTAAACTATCTAAAGTTAAAATGGACAGTGAGACCAGGCATGGTGGCTCACACCTGTAATCCCAGCACATGGTAGACTGAGATGGGAGGATTGCTTGGGTCCAGGAATTTGAGACCAGCCTAGGCAACATTGTGAGAATTTGCCTCTACAAAAAAAAAATAGTTAGGTGTGGTGGTACATGTTTGTAGTCCCAGCTCTTCAGGAGGCTGAGGCAGGAGGATCACTTGAGCCCAGGAGTTTGAGGCTGTGGTGAGCCATGAATGTGACACTGTACTCCAATCTGGATGACAGAGTGAAACCTGACTCAAAAACAGAAAGAAAGAACATTGAAGGGCACTACATAATGATAATGTGCTTAATTCTTCAGCAAGAAATATCCATCTTGAATGTATACACCCAACATAGGAATATCCAGACTTATAAAACAGTTGATAATTGAGAGAGGCATAGACATCCATACAATAATAGTCAGAGACTTCAATATCCCACTAACAGCTTTAGACAGATCATCGAGGCAAAAAGCTAACAAAGTTATCTAGAATCTCAACTTGACAGTAGACCAATTAGATCTAATATACATCTACAGAACAATTCCCCTAACAACCATAGAATATACATTCTTTTCATCAGCATATAGAACATACTCCAAGGTTGACTACATACTCAGGCATATTGATAAATCAAGTTTGAACAAATCTCAAAAGGTCAAAATCATACCAAGCATCTTCTTAGACCATAACAGAATAAAATTAAATATCACCAACAGGAACCATCAAAACACACAAAAACATGGAAACTAAAAAACACACTTTTAAATGACTTTTGAGTTAAGACAGAAATAAAAAAAATTCTTAGAAACAAAGATACAACATGCCAAAACCTCTGGAGTGCCACGAAAGTAATCCTGAGAGGGAAGTTTATATCATTGCATGCACACATCAAGAAAATAGAGAGATCTCTAGCCATATTCAGAAAAATGAAACTGGACCCCTACCTATCACCATATACAACAATTAGCTCAAAATGGGTCAAGGACTCAAATATGAAACCTCAAACCATTAGAATCTTAGAAGAAAACATAGGGAACACCCTCCTAGACATCAGCCTAGGCAACGAATTCATGGCCAAGTCCTCAAAAGCAAATGCAGCAAAAACTAAAACTGGCAGGCAGGACAAGCTGAAAAGCTCCTGCACAGCAAAATAAACCATCAGGAGAGTAAGAGACCACCCACAGAGTGGAAAGAAAAAAATTCCAATCATTGCATCCATCAAAGGCCTAACATCCAGGATCAATAAGGAACTCAAACAAATCGACTGGAGAAAAACAAATAACCCTATTAAAAAGCTAGCAAAGGACACGAACAGACACTTCTGAAATGAAGACTTTATAAGCAGCCAACAGACATATAAATAGCTGTAATATTTGCTCTGTATTTTTGCTTTGGTTTTTTTCTTGGATTTTTTTTTTCTTTTTGAGTTGGAGTCTTACTCTGTTGCCCAGGCTGGAGTCACTGGCATGCTCATGGCCACCACAGCCTTGACCTGCTGGGCTCAGGTGATCCTTCTGCCTCAGCCTTCCAGGTAGCTGGAACTGTAGACATGAGCTACCATGCCTGGTTTATTTTTTGATTTATAGTAGAGATAAGGTCTCACCAAGTTGCCTAGGCTGGTTTCAAGTCCTTGAGTTCAGGCAATCCTCTCGCTTCAGCCTCCCAAAGTGCTGGGATTATAGACTTGAGCCACCCACCCAGCCTTCTTGAATGTTTATTATCTATATGTTGGATATTATATGCTTGCCTTGTATTTGTCACTTTCTCTTGCATATCTTTCTTTTTCTTTTTTTTTTTGAGTTGGAGTCTCACTCTGTTGCCCAGACTGGAGTGCAGTGGCCACTCCCAGCCACTGCAGCCTTGACCTGCTGGGCTCTGGTGATCCTTCCACCTCAGCCTTCCAAGTAGCTGGAACTACAGGCGCGTGCTACTACGCCCGGCTAATTTTTGATTTATTCTAGAGATGAGGTCTCGCCGAGTTGCCCAGGAGGGTATCGAACCCACGGGCTCAGGCAATCCACTCACCTCAGCCTCCCAAAGGAGTGGGATTACAGGTTGAGCCACCAAGCCAGGCGCATATTTTCCTTTAATTATTTTTTATTTTCCACATTGTTCCCTTTTCACTTTATCTTTCTCCTAAAGCATTATAGGTTGTGATTATTAATTGTTGTTTTCCATCTGGTTTGAATTTCATTTCTGAAATTATCTTTCTTGACCTCCTATTACTCCTTGAGTTCAGCCTTTTCTGAGTTTTTATTATTTGACTTATATTGTTCTATTAATCTTATATTGTTATATTTCTGTCTGTTTTCTTAATGTGTGCCTGTAATGGTATAAACTTCCCTCTCAGCATTACTTTCACAGCATTCCAGAGATTTTGGCATGTTGCATCTTTGCTTTTGTTTGTTTCTAATCTTATATTGATGAATTCTGTCTCATTGTGAAATAGTAAGATAGTTTTAACACTTTTTTAACATGTCTTTCTGGCAGGCTTTCTTTTTTTTTTTTTTTTTTGAGTTGGTTCTCACTCTGTCACTCAGACTGCAGTGCAGCGGTCGCTCCGGCAATCCTTCCGCCTCAGCCTTCCAAGTAGCTGGAACTGCAGGCGTGCACTACCATGCCTGGCTATCTGGCAGTCTTTCATTGTCTGTAGGACTATTATCCTACTCCTTATTTTCATTTTGAAATAGTATCATAGTATGGAATTTAACATCAATATTTTTCATATTTTTATTTGAAATTAGTTTTTCTAAATTTTAGAAGAAGGTGTGGTTCAGAATAGTCATTCTAATTTTATAGAGCACCTTCTAATGTTGTGTTCAAAAATAGGGTGGCTGCTTTCTAAGAATTTCCGGCTCTCCTCTTTTCTGCCACTATTACTAGGGCCTTCTCTTTCCTTCATCTCTACTGTCACTTTCTTACTGTGTTTTGATTTAACTCCCAGTAGACTCTCTTAAAGTTGGATCTTGTCTCCGAATTGAGCCCTAGCTGATCAGTTTCAAAAGTTCCTAATCCTTGCAGACTTCACTGTGGACTCACTCTCTATTGGATTGGTCAAAACCCCCTCAATTTCATCTGTTATCTTCAAATTGATCTTTACTGCTTTTCAATGTACAAATGGTGACTATTTTGAAATTCCTTTGATCCTAGGTTTATCAAATGTCCTCTTGTTTTTATATGCCTCTTCCCTCCCAGATCCTGACATGATGAAGGCCTTATGACTTGGTATTTGTTCCCATCCACTTGTATCTTGGGTTACTTGGGGGTATGTTGTCACCTGGTTTTGTTAGAAATGTTCATAGTTGTTGATTTTGTTGTTCAATGTTTTTAATGTGGGGATTCAGGGAGTTTTTTCTTTTTAACTCTCTGCTGCCATTATCACAGTGATAGTTAATATTAGGTGCCAACTTGACTGGAGGGAGGAATGCCTAGATGATGACTGAAGCATTGTTTCTAGGTGTGCCTAGGCAGGTGTTTCCAGAGGAGGCTGACATGTGAGTCAGTGAGCTTGGAGAGGAGAGCCACCCTCAGTGTAGGAGGGCTTCATTCAATTGGCTGCCAGCATGGCAATGACAAAGCAAGTGGAGGAAGAAAGGAGATGATATTCAGCTTGCTGGATACCTCATGCTCCTTTCCAAGAGTGATGCTTTTTTCCTTCTGCCCTTGGACTTGAGATTTTTCAACCTTTACATTCTGGGACTTTCCTCCTGGGGACTTGCAGGCCTTCGGCCTCAGGCTGGAGGCTGCTGTGTCAACTTCCCTGACTTTGAGGCTTTTGGATTTGAACTAAGCCAGGCAACCACTTTTCTCATTCTCCAGCATGCAGTCAGGCTGTTGTGGGATTTTGCCTTGTAATCCTGTGAGCCAATTCTCCCTAATAAACTCCCTTTCATATGAGGCAGGGTCCTACAAAACAGAATTTATTTATAAAAACTTGTGTATTTATCATGATTATTATTATTATTTAGTCGGAGTCTCACTTTGCTGCCCAGGCTGGAGTGCAGTAGCATGCTCACAGCCACCACAGCCTTGACCTGCGGGACTCAGGTGATCCTTCCACCTCAGCCTTTCCAAGTAGTTTAAACCATAGGCATGCACCACCATGCCAGGCTAAATTTTTTAAAATGTATTTATTGTAGAGACAAGGTCTTGCCAAGTTGCCCAGGCTGCTCTCAAGCCCATGGGTTCAGCCAGTCCTCTCGTTTCTGCCTCCCAAAGTGCTGGGATTGCAGGTGTGAGCCACCTTGCCCAGCTGTGTATTTATTCTTAGTGTTTACTCTTCAGTCATCTTCAAAGTACTTTCCATTGGATGCGATACATCAGGGGTCCGCAGGCCTCGGGCCACACACAGGTACCGGTCCGTGGCCTGTTAGGCACCAGGCTGGACAACAAGAGGGGAGTGGCCAATGAGCGAGGAAGGCTTCATCTGTATTTATAGCTGCCCCTTACTGCTCACGTTGCTGCTGATCTGAGGCGGAGCTGAGGCGGTGATGTTAGCACGGGGGAGTGGCTGCAATTACAGACTGACATTAGCAGTGAGGCCGAGGGACTGCACATTCCTCCCCCATCCGTGGAAAAATGGCCTTCCATGAAACCGGTCCCTGATGCCAGAAAGGTTGGCACTGCTGTGATACGCTTACTGGGATGCTTTTTCCACTGCTCAAAACAGTTTTTGAACTCGTCGATTTTGTTGCCTTTTAGTGCTTCTGCTGTTTTTCTGTTTCACCTCTTCCACATCAGCAAAACGTTTCCCTCTGAGGACTTTTTCTTCCGGGGAGGCAAACGAAAGAATCACTCAGAGCAAGATCGGCTGAAGAGGGAGGGTAGGGCACAGGGTCATGCTGTTTTTGGTCAAATACGGCGGAATATTCAGGGTCGTGTGGGCAGGTGTGTTGTCACGGTGGAAGAACCAGTCATCAGTTTGACAGAGCATGGGGTGTTTCTTCTGCAAATTGTAATGCAACTTTCTCAAAACGTCCAGATAAAAATTTTTGGTTGATCATTTGATCCAAAGGAACAGATTCTGAGTGTGCTACAAGGGGCCTGCCTTCCAAAAGATTATTCTGGTTTTGTTTGAGTGTCCCCTCGTGTGTATATCCTCTTAATCCTGTCTCCCTGGAGAAACCTGACTTGGATAATCACCTTCCCAGAATCGTTTTTAACTTTAAGGAAAATCTAAAATGAGCATTTGAGCCTGGAGCTCCTTCCCAACCAGGTTCATCCCACCCCTGCACGCTCTTGGCTTGGCTTATGGCAGGTTGCATACCCTCCAGTGCTCAGAATGCCACTTCCACTGGCTATCTCAGTGCCCACCCAAATCTCAGTGCCATTTCCTTTTCATATCCTTAAAGCAGACCCCAGCCATGCAGAACTACCCACCTGGATTGTCCAGGTGATGTCTGAAGATACCAAGTATTGTTTTTTTTCACTGCTCTGATTGCAAAATTGCATAGGTTTTAAGATGTCTGCCTCAACCTATTTTTTCACCCATAAATTCTGTGACATTCAGTGCTCAGGATTTGACTTATGAGATGTGAAGTTTTCTGGCAAAACATATGTAATTGCAGAAATAGCTGCACATATTCATGTATGACACAAGAGAAAGCACACTTAGAAATATTAAAGATCAATATATAGAAAACTATGTGAGTAAATAAAACAGGACAATTGTTATCTCAGGAAAAACATGGCTGTTAAGAGAGAAAACAATAGCAAAGTGAACATTGTTGACATAACCATAATATTTGAAGCAGTTGGTTATCATTCTAACTAAAACTTGTGAAATAATCACAGTGAGAGGAAAGAAAAGAGGGTATAAGAAGTCAATAGATGCTGTCTAAAAATGTAAGAAGTAGTGTCATAAGCATATTGGTTATGGACAGGATATGGAGATAAATACCAGAAGAAAAAAACTGTTGAAAGATCACGCCCAGAGGACTGAAAGGAATGAAGCAGGAATTGGTGTGCATTTTAAAAATTATAATTAATTTTATTACTGTTTGATATTCAAAATGTGTGCATGTACTATTTTTATCAATAATTTGGACAGAAACATTTTAAGTCATGCTGAATAAAAGGCTATGTATGCATTCCAAAGTGCTTATAGAGTGCTAAATTGTTCTCAAAGAGGACATACTAAGTTAACATTGTCAAGGTCACAAATCCCTTCTGATGTTTTCTTCCAAGTGGAGGAAATTCTATTAGGGCAACACTCCTGCCACAACTATTGAAAAAAACCTTTGCTAATTTCATAGAGAAAATTAGCATTGTAGTTATTTTAAATTTTGATTACTTGTGAAGTTATATAATTTTAAAATCTGCTTATTAAATATTTGCATGTGGTCAAGTAAATCCTTTGCGCATTTATTTACCGAGGACTTAATGATTTTTTTGCTTCATATGGGTTTTTTTAAAGATTAAGAAAATTCACCATTTATTATATTTACTATAATTCTTTCACTTTGTTCTTTTATTGTTTGGAAACCAATTGAGCTTCATTTTACTTTTTTTTTTTTTTTTGAGACATGGTCTTGCTCTGTCACCCATGCTGGAGTACAGTGCTGATCCTAGCTCACTGCAGCCTCCAACTCCTGAGCTCAAGCTGTGTTCCCATCTAAGCCTCCTGAGTAGCTGGGACTATAGGTCTGTGCTACCACACTCAGCCAATTTTTAATTTTTTGTAGAGATGGGGTCTTGCTATGCTGCCCAGGCTGGCCTCAAGCTCCTCACCTCAAGTGACCCTCCCACCTTGACCTCCCCAAATGCTAGGATTACAAGCTTGAGTCACCACACCCAGCCACTTAATTTTTGCTGCCCAGAAGTTCAAAGTTTTTATACTTTTGTGATTACTGTCATTGTCTCTTAAGCTTTAAAAAGCTCATCCTGTAATCCTGCGCCTTTGGGAGGCTGAGGTGAGTGGATTGCCTGAGCCCGCGGGTTCGAGACCCGCCTGGGCAGCGAGACCTCATCTCTACAATAAATAAAAAAATCAGCTGGGTGTGGTAGCGCGTGCCTGTAATTCCGGCTACTCGGAAGGCTGAGGCGGAAGGATCGCCGGAGCCCAGCAGGTCGAGGCTGCGGTGGCCGGGAGCGGCCGCTGCACTCCAGTCTGGGCGACAGAGGGAGACTCCAACTCAAAAAAAAAAGAATAAATACACAATTTTTAATAAATAAATTCCTTTTTTTTTTTTTTTTGGTCCTCCCCTCAGACAAGCAAAGAACAGACTGCAGTGGACAGTCAATGAGCAGCGTGAGATCCTCGACAGGCCATGGATGAGCACGCCATTGGACACAGTGGCTGAGCTTCCTGCCTCTACCTCCTCCTCTTAAAGCAGATGCCTTCTTTTGCTGTGCATTGCTATTCTCTCTGAAATGTTCTTCACACATTGCCTGTAGCAACCAGAACATTTTGTCTCACAGAGGCGAGAGTTCAGTTCTGCTCAAAAATGGAAGGATGCAGACTACAGTGCAAGTTCTATGAGGACAGTAACCATATCTTTCCCTTCCGCATATTCCCAGAACATCGCACAGTATCCAGTATGACCTGGCATGATGGAGGAACTTGTGAACTCTTTGATGAGCTTAACTGATTCCAGAATAATTTGAAGAGTGTATTAGTTTCCTGTGGCTGCTGTAACAAATTACTACAAATTGGGTGACTTCAAACAACAGACACTAATTCTCCCACAGTTTTGAAAGCCAAAACCAAGGCTTCAGCAGGAGCCTGAATTCTCAAAAGGCTGTAGTGAAGAAGGCTTCCTCACCTCTTCCTAGCTTCCTTATGGCTGCCTGCCATCTTTGGCATTTCTTAGTCTATGGCTGCATCACTCCAACATCTGTTCTGTTCCCTCATCGTTTTCTCTGTGTCTCTGGGTTCAAATTTCCCTCTAATAATCCCAGTCACTGGACTAGGGTCCACTCTGATCCCGTATGACCTTGTCGTAACTTGATTTTTCTAGGTTTTCTGCCAAAACTCTATTTCTAAAGAGACTCATGTTCACAAGTATCTTGCCAGGGGTAGGGAGTAGAATGTATCTTTTGTGGGGAACACAATTCAACCACAACAAAGGATGTTGTGTGTGCAATTCTTCTGTCTCTAACAGTCTGAATCTTCTCTGAAGGGACTTATTTCATGTGGGAGGTGGTCCCAGAGGAAGGTCGAGAACCTCAAATAATTATAGGACATTGTCAGCACTCTCATTTCTCCCGTCCACGTATTAACCCAGCCCTCATCCGCTTAGCTTCCGAGAGCAGACGAGATTGGGCACTCTTAGGGTGGCACGGCCATAGACAGCACTTTCTTTTCCAAAATGCAGATTCGTCCTCCAATGTTTTAGGGCCTACAATGTGCCAGACACTCTTCCAGGATCTGGATATGGTGATGCGAATAACCCAGACTAGGAATCTACTCTGATGAAATAAAATTGTGTTTTAAACTTGCCAAGATTATAAGGAACTCTTCTGGCAATTATATGATTACGAAGAAGTTTTAAGAGAAAAGAAAGTGAATCAATTTTTCACGTAGAGTTAAATTAAGATGCATGACTGGGGAAATGCCATGTGATGGAATCACATCTTATTTACATGGGCTTCTGGTAAAAACATGGGAGCCAGTTTGGAGTGTCTTGAATCTGAGCACACCTGGGGCAAGGGTAGCAACAGAGGATAGGTGGTCCGAAGGGAGGGAGAGAGTTTGGAATACAGGATGCTTGGTGACCTGGCCATGGACCAGGTCATCCCGAGTCCTCCTGGTGACCACTGGAACCACCAGGGAGAGGCTCCTTCCAAGCTTACCCCGATCCAGGGAACACCCTGGATAGTACAGAGGGGAGGCTCTCTAGCAGGTGTTTAGCATTCGAGAAACAACTTGTTTGGGAGGTGAAGGTGAGAGGATTGCCTGAGTCCAGGGACTCAAGACAAGCTTGGGTAACTTGGTGAGACCTCATCTCTAAAATAAATTAAAAAACTAGCCAGGCATGGTGATGCACGTCTGTGGTTCCAGCTATGTGGAAGGCTGAGGTGGAAGGATTGCCTGAGCCCAGGAGGTTGAGGCTGTGTGACCACTGCACTGCAGCTGGAGCAAGAAAGTGCAACTCCAACTTAAATAACAAACAAACAAACAAACAAAACACCTAGGCTTTGCAGATGCCACCACCTCGAGACCTTTTCCATCAGTCCGGGTCAACCCCACTGAGTTCTTTGACATCATTGTCAATGGTGAGCCCTTGGGTCATGTCTCCTTGGAGCTGTTTGCAGACTAAGTTCCAAAGACAGCAGAAAACTTTCATCCTCTGAGCACTGGAGAGAAAGGATTCCGTTATAAAGGTTTCTGCTTTCACAGAATTATTACAGGCTTTATGTGCCAGGGTGGTGACTTCACATGCCATAATGGCACTGGTAGAAGGGCCATCTGTGGGGAGAAGTTTGATGATGAGAATGTCATCCTGAAGCATACAGATTCTGGCATCTCGTCCATGGCAAATACTGGACCCAACACATGCAGTTCCCGGTTTTTCATCAGCTCTGCTAAGACTGGTTGAATGGCAATCATGTGGCCTTTGGCAAGGGGAAAGAGAGCATGAATGTTATGCAAACCACGGAGGGCTTTGGGTCCAACAATGATAAGACCAGTAAGAAGATCACCATTGCCGACTGTGGGCAACTCTAATATTTGATTTGTTATATCTTAGCTACCAGACCGTTTCTTCTGTAACTCAAGAGAGCACCCCTTCCTCCCATTTGCTTGCAATATCCTATAGTCTTTGAGTCTTTGCTGCAATTCTTTGGGTTCCATATTTTCCTTATTCTCTTCCAATTCTAGTTTGATTGCAGAGAAATAAAAACTAAATAACAAAAGAAAAGAAGGAAGGAAGGAAAGAAGGAATGAAAAAAAGAAAGACCTGAAGAACTGTTGTGTTTCTGTGTCTTCTTCTGTTTTTCAACTTTCCTAGTGTGGCCTCTTGCTGCCATTATACCCTTCTTCCCCTTGGGCCTTCTGGGCTCACCCCATTTGCCTCCTTCCCTGCCTTCTGCCTTTGATTTAAATCCTTGGATTCTGAACAACTCATCTCCCCTTTGGCAACACTTGAGAGTGTGTAACCAATGACCTCTGTTTGACAGAGCCCTGGGACAACTGACCCCTATGAATGAACCTGTGGGCACCTCCTCCCACCAGGACAAGCCTGCAGGGTCCCAGATAATGACAGTAAGCAAAGGAAGCTGCCTCGTGGTTCAGGAATCTTGGATGATTCCCCAGCAATAAAAGACAAAGTTGAAGATGCAAAATGAAATCTGTGGACATAAAGGTGGTTATCTGGAAAAACACACAAAAAACTCAGAGTGACTCTCCATCTCTCTATAACTTTTCACTTAATGATACATTGAGCACAAAGTCTTGAGAATCATGGTTTCAACACAGATTATAAACACCATCGCTAATGCTCGGGTTACAGTAAAAAAAATCCTGATGTTTCTCAACTGTCTCCCCTGTCCACTCCCACCATCATATGTATTTGGATTTTGACACCTCATGGTCAAGTTCAGTATCCACCTGCAGTCAAGTTCAGTATCCAATAAAATGAGTGGCTATCATCCTGGCTATTGCCTGGTATACTATACATTGGTGTTTCCTGCTTATGCTAATAAACCCCAGGCTGGGGTTCCAGACATTAGGCAACTATGAAAAAGAATGGCCAGATTTTTCCCCTAAGCTACCAAGTGGCATCCCATTATTAGGTATTCATCTGTATGAGATTTACACCTTTTGCATACCATTTTTAAAATCCTTCATTCTAAGACTTGAAAATGAATTAAAGAACCCCACAGTTGGTGCATTTAAGTCCAGGACTCATGGCAAAGTACTAAAAGTGGCCAACATAAGGTGTTTACCCTAAGGCTGCAAAAGAATTTAGATAGCTAAGCATGTGAAGTAGATGAAATTCCTCTACAAGATGTCTGACTTTACTTACCTTGAATTACTTTGGTGTAAGAAGCAAAGATGCACAGTCAGTGCAAAAATACACTGAATGCAATCAATCAAATTCAGATCCCCACCTGCTCCACATGTCCAAGTGAACCCCTTGTCTTTGTAGAGCCTGTGACATTCCGCCATGCTGGCCTTTGGACCACCCTGCTGCTCTCCAGAGCGAGCCTGTGGTTCTTTCATGTACTGTTACCACTTTCCACGTCACCAGCTTCCCCTTGCCATCCGGCCAGGTCCAGACTCCTCTTTTGCTCATCTTTAACAGTGCGTTTCGGCGACAGAAGCTGCTTCTGACTCTTGCACCCACAAGCCGTCTCCATCAGGAATATTCAGAGTTCGTATTCCCAGGGCTATAGAGGCTTTGCACAGTGGGGGAGCATTTGCTCCCAATTCTGGTGCCCCTTTAATTTTCAGGGACATTTGCTACAGTCCCAAAGCTGGCATTTCTCTGCTTCTAAGCACCCACGTCTTCCCAGCAGAGAAGTGATTTACCAACTGGTGAGCTGGGAAAGCAGCCCTTCCCTCCCCTTTTCTCTAAGGGATGCCCAATGCCCACAGAGCTCACTGGCCTCTCTGCTCTTCTGTGCTCTGAGTCTTACAAGTATTCGGTCTTGGTAGACAACTCTGGGTAATTCATATGTGGCCTTCTAGCCATGCTTTCCAATATCTGCCAGTTTTACTGTATGCAAGGGAATGTTTTACTCCACATCTGCCAAAACTTGAGCCTGCCTCAATGAGCTACAAAATTAGCTAGGGTGCAGAGATGTCAATTTATTGTAGAGATGAGGTCTCGCCAAGTTGAAGGCTGAGGCAGAAGGTTCACCTGAGCCCAGCAAGTCGACCCTGGGTTGACTGTGAGCATGTAACTGCACTCCAGCCTGGGTGACAGAGTGAGACTCCAACTCAAAAAAAAAAAAAAATAAGGTCCCTGAAGCCCAGCATTCTAACAAGAGAAAGGAGGTAAGGAGGGAGAAAGTTTTCTGCTTCCAAGAAACTATAATCTAATGAGACAGAGAAGAAAAATGTAATTGTTTGTATATCTAACAAGTAAAATGTGTAGGAATGCAAGGAAATAAAGATAATTGTGAGGTCCAACTTTTCTCAGCACTAAAGAGAAAGGAAAGTGAAGTAACTGAGAAAAAAAACAGGTTTATGCAAGAAAGCCAGAGGTTAGATTAAAATGATGACAGACTTCAAAAAGTGGAGGTAAGGGTGGTACGGAGGAGTGGATAAAAAATGGGAAGAATGCAGTGAAATACAGTGTCATCGACTCATTCAATAGGCTGACAGATCCCTGCATGCCCATCCAGGCATGCACAGTGCGACAGTAAGACCATGACAAGTCACTGAAGGGTTTAGAGCCAGGAAACGGTGTGAGCTGCTTTGCATTTTTACAAAGAGAGGAGAATGAGCGGGAGCCTTAAGGGGCTCGAGGAAACCCAAAGGTTACTGCGTACGAGAGGGCAGAACTTCTGGCCTGGGTGCTGGTGAGAAGCTGTGGGGCTGTTGGTGGCTTCCGGGGTGAAGTCGTGAGGGCGCACTGGGAGAGACTGGGTGGATGTGAGTGGCGGAGCTGGGTAGAGACCAGACTCGGTCAGTCACAGGAGTCGTGGCAGAAAGGGGCCTTCGATACCGGCTCGGGGGAAGATGGCCAGGCTCCTCCTGGATGTAAGCCGTCTCCAAGAACAGCACTGTTCGCCTTTCGGAGAAGGCGTTTCTCCTTGAATTTGCGGGACACTCATGCAAGTGTCGCATACCCAGTGTTGTACAAAATTTAAGTTTCTGAAGTAATTTGGATCTGTATAAAGTGTTTTGTTCAACAAAATCATGTTAACAGTTTTCTAAAATGCAAACATGCGTGGCAGCAATTAGTGCTGGGACAACCGGATATCACGGAAGAGGATGAAGGTGTGTCATTTCCTTATGTCCAACCCAAAAATTTAACTTGAAATGGATCACGGACCTAAATGTGAGAGTTAAAGCTATAATAACACCCTTAATCTAGAGAATTAAATCTTCATAATCTGGAATTAAGTATAATTAGCCTTCGTAGATGTGACACAAAAAGCACAGTTGACAAAAGAAAAAATAAATAAATGAGACTTCGTGAAAAAATTTTTAAGTTTTGTGCTTGATTCAAAGGAGGGCGTTAAGAAAGAGAGAACAGTCCAAGCACAATGGCTTACACCTGCAATCCTAGTGCTTTGGGAGACTAAGGTGGGAGAATCCTTGAGGCCAGCAGTTCCAGACCAACCTGGGCAACATAGTGAGTCCCTGTTTCTACAAAAAATTTAAAGAAATTAGTTGGACGTGAAGGCGTGCCTTCCCCTCTCCTCATAGTCCCCAATACTCAGAGGTTGAGGTGGGAGGAGTTTGAGGCTGCACTGAGCTACGATAGCGAGACTACTGCACTCTGGCCTAAAACATACATGCATGCATGCATGCATACATACATACATACATGTAAATAAATAAATGTGAAAAGAAAACTCACAGAATTGGAAAAATATTTTCCAATCATACATCTGATAAGAGTACATCTTGTCTAAGAATGTATAAAGAATGCTTACAACTCAATAATAAAAAGATAACTCAATTTAAAAATGGGGAGAGGATTTGAGTAGACATTTCTCCAACCAAGACAGACAAATGGCCGATAGGGATATGAAAAGATGTTCAACATGACCCATTATTTAAGGAAATGCAAACGAACCCATAATGAAACACTACTTCACACTCACTAGGATGGCCATAATTAAGACAGACAGAAAATATCAAGTGCTGGCAAGGATGGAGAGAAATTGGAACTCTCCTTCACTGTTTGTGGGCATGCAAAAAATGGGACTGCCAATTTGGAAACTCGCCTGACGGTTCCTGAAGAGTTTAACCTCAAGTTACCACATGACCCGGCAATTCCATTCCTAGTGGTATTCCCAAGGGAAATAAAATAATGCCCACAAAAATGTGTGCATGAATGTTCAAAGCAGCATTAGATACAATATTCAAAAACTGAGAAGAACAAATATCCATCAATGAATGAATAAATAAGTAAAATGTGGCAGATCCATACGATGGAATATTCTTTGTAAATAAAAGGAATGATGTACTAACTCATGCTATAGCCTTGAAAACATGCTAAGGACACAAAAGACAACACATGACATTATTCTGTCTTTATGAAGAAGTAAATCTGTAGAGCGAGAAAAGTAGTTCAGTGGTTGCCTGGGGTGGCTGTGTGAGGGATAGGAAGTTACAGCTAGTGTCCTCATGGGTCTGGAGTTTCTTTTTGGGGTGATAGAAATGTTCTAAAATTGAATGTGTGATGGTTGTACAACTCTGTGAATATATTAAGAGCTGTTGAATTGTACACTTTAAATAGGTGAATTGGCCGTTGCCAGGCCATTGTGGCCATTGACTTCCTAAGCTATAGTGTGGCCATGTGCTCTTTGAGCTATGGCCGGGCCATGTTTCCTGGTTTTGGCCCCATCCCCTCCCCTACCTTGGGGAAGTGAATCTCCTCTCTTTCTCTCATTTACTTTCTAAATAAACTATATTTTCTAATCTTAAAAAAAATAGGTGAATTATATGGTATGTGAATTCAAACTCAATAAAGCTGTTTTTTTCAGTTAATATGCATAGCATATCTGAAATCTATTCCCTGGCTAGGCTCAGTGGCTCACCTTTGTCATCCCAGCACTTTGGGAAGCCGAGGCAAGAGGAATGCTTGAGCAAGCCTAGGAGTTTGACACCAACCTTGGCTACACAGCAAGACCTTATCTCTACCAAAAAAAAAAAATCAAAAAATTAGGCAGTCATGGTGGTGTGCACCTGTAGCCCTACTACTGAGAAGGCACCTGAGGAATGCCTGAGCCCAGGAGGTCAAGGCTATGGCGAGCTGTGATCATGCCACTGCCCTCCAGCCTGGGCAACAGAGACCTTAACTCAAAAAAAA
>NW_007091132.1:365326-397612 GCF_000164805.1 Carlito syrichta
CCCCCCATGTCTTCTTTATGAGCCTGGGATAGAATAGTCCATGAAATAAAGTATAATTATACTGTCGGTTTGACAATAAGAAAAGATGGAAAGCCAAAAATGGAAAGTTCATTTAATCTGAGAGCCTACAGAGGATATCTGAAGTTTAAGCAAGTCTTAATGACATTTTTTTTCATTCAGCATATATTTACGGGACATGTATTAAACATTTGAGGCACTGTACAGGTGCTATTTTATGATTTCAAAACAACATAGATTTTTCATAACACACATTGAAGACCCAGTTTCAAATGTTTTATAACCAACCTGTGAGGCTACCTCCTTCCGTTCTAGCAAGTTGTTTACAGTAGCTGACTTGGGCCTACCACAAATTGCTTGCAAAGATAAAGTACATGATCACATTTGGAAATCTCTTGATATTTACAGAAATGCAAAGCACTTTCCTAGAAAATTCGGAAGATAGCTGTGTATCTTGAATAGTGTCCGAGTTTGTCTGATAGCACCACTGGGAAGCTTAGCACTCGGAGGCGTGGGCTGTGGAGAAGCCAAGTTTGCCATTTTGGAGGGAGGCCTCCACCAGTGGTGCTTACAGATCTGCTTTGGTTTCAGAAGCCTGGAAGCTTGACTCAACTGAGGTTAGTAGCTGGTGTCACCCTAAGGGCCCCTTGAGAAACTGGTTGGCTCTAAAATGGCTCTCAGGAGACTCAGGTCTTCAAGGATCCAATCAGAACCTACTTCTCCTCTGAGCAAACCCCAAACTTTTGATCCATGTGAATTAAAAGTACCAGGCTGTAACGAAAGCTTCTAGAAAATTCTTTAATAGCAAACCAATGCCTGATCCAAATGGGGAGGACTCAGACCCTCTGAACCCGAATTTCTGGAGGTAGGTCAGATGAGGCTTAAAAGCCTAGAAAATATGTAAGCTCTTGCCCATGATCGAACTCAGGTCTGGTATGGATTTCCAAGGCCCCTGTGGCAGTAAAGAGAACGGGGACTTTGCAGTTTGGGACTCTTCTATGCTAAGAAGAATTCCCTGGGCCTAATCTAGTGTATAGTTAGGTCTTCACAACTTAATTGTATTGGATTCTGGAGGTTAGGCACATGGACAGAGAAAGTAAACGTTCCTCTCATCCTTAATTTAAGGGTTGTTCCTTTCATTTACCCTTGGTGCATCAACCCAATTATCTTTGTCCTGGAATTAGCAGTGAAGTTTTTAAATAATCCAGGAGGAAAGGTATCTGTACATATTCTTAGCAGATTTTACTCCTATGGAACAAAAACACATTCAGAGAAACTGGAATTTTCCTGGGGAGAACAATGCAGTTTTAAAACAAAAATAAAAGGGAATGAGTTGTAGCCAAATAAGCCATTAAAATATATGCATTGTTTTAGGCAAAAACCTAAAAAAGAAGAAAACTATTTCCACTCATTTGAAATCTTTTTCAGGATTTACCACTATTCATGAGTCCTTCTGTATCTTATTCATTTATTCAGCATTGTTTATTGAGTACTTAGACTTTGACAGACCAATGTCTGAAACTTTCTTATGTAACTTGAAGATTTTCAGGAAGAGTAAAGGAGGAATGGCCGGAGAACAGTAAACAAATGCGAGACTGTGTTCATGTTCATTCCCTCTTGGTTTTGATGGCTACTTTTAACTTTATCACTCAATATCTTTTAGGGAAACTCCTTTCCCATGTGGGTTCCGTGGAATCCATTGGAACACTTTGACAATAGCTGTCTTTCAACAACTATGGCCTGTGTTTTGCAAGTACTAATTTGCTTTCAGCCAGATTACAGAGGCTAACTTGCCTTTTTCCCAATTGATTGATGGTTTGCTGGTGCTTTAAAAATGCATTACATAAATCCTTAGAAATAATTGTGAAGTTGAATTCAATATTTTTAAGCAGCGATCCTTTGCTCTCATGATTCAATGCGTGGAGTTGGCGCCCAGCCTTCCTGAATCAGGGTGAACATTGATACTCATTTTTCAAGGTACGACACCGTATAAGGACTTCACTGTCCTGAAGAGACCTGCCGTGTTGCGTTTTCCTGACATAAATTCTCACTTGCTGATGTAGCCTCATTTAATGCTAACTCATTTTTAATGCAATAATAGGGAATATATATTTCCATCACTGAGACCTCATTACTCTAGCCTACACCGTGTCAGTAGCCAAGGGCAACAGTGTCTGAGGAAGCTTTCCCATAGGAGATGGGCAGGGTGGCAGGCAACCCAGCAACCCATCAACGGGCAAGACTTCTCACCATAATGTACACTGTATGAAAAAACTCACAGGAGCCTGTATCCAGTGGATGCTTTTCTGCTCCTCAAGGCAAGCGAGACATTTTTGTGCACTCAGAGTTTGGATGGGGACCCATGACTTTCAACTTGTTTTATGAGTTCTCCAATCCTGGTGATTTGGAGAAGAGGAGGGATTGATTGGGAATCCATGCTAAGATATGTCTTTTCTGGAACTTGGTATATTAGAAAATTGAGCCAGCTGTGGTGGTTCATACTTGTAATCCCCGCATTTTGGGAGACCAAGGAAGGAGGGTCACGTTAGGCCAGAAGTTTGAGTCCAGCCTGGGTAACAAAGCTTAGGCAACAAGTTTTAGAGACCCTATCTCTGAAATAAATTAAAAATTTAGCCAGGGGTGCTAAGTGTGCACCTGTAGTCCTAGCTACTCAGGACGCTGATGGGGGAGGATCTCATGAGGCCAGGAGGTTGAGGCTGCAGTGAACCATGATCACACCACTGCACTGCAACCTGGGTTGAAAGAGTGAGACATTGACTCTTAAAAAAAAAAAAAAGAAAAGAAAAAATTTTGCAAGCTGAGTCAGAAGCAGACAGTAGCTTTTTCTTTCCCATAGACCTCAACTTTGATGGGAGGAACAGTACAGGACTGTGACCATCAACCCCAAAGATGGCTTTGGGTGTGGACAGGGCCGAGATAAAGGCCTGATCTGGCAGGCCGCTTCTTACAAGGCAGGGCAGAGGGAGACCCGAAAGACCACGCAGCATCTACCCCAAGTTTGGTTGCTGCAGGTCCCTGCTCAGACGGACCAACCTGAGTCACTACACGAAAAGAAAGGAGAAAATGACACAAAATCAAGCAAACAAAAGGCGAGGGGTGTGCCTACCTTCAGAAAAACAAAGTTTGTTGTTTTGTTTTAAGAAGGAGGAACTTTTATCTATGGAGTTATCCAAGAATAATATATTTGCAATTTGCATGGCCTTGATTGTGTTAATGAAGCCATTGGTCAGCAGACAACGGAAACCACGACGCTCCGGAGGCACGCTCTGCCCACAGCGTTCTGGGTGGAGCTGGGCGATCAGAGTGTGAGTTTGCACAGCAAGAGAAGCAGGCCCAGGACACAGCTGCTAGGATGCACAGCGGCGGCTGCACCGGCCGGGGCTCTCAGCATGCATTCCACCCTGGACCAGGACCCGTTGTTGGGCAGGGGGGCTACGCCCACTACGTGGCACATGACGTTGTAGACATCCACCGACCGGATCGGAGCGGCTCTGAAGTCGGACTTGAAATCTGAAATGGAAAGGCAAACAGACAAGCTGTCATGGTCCCTCACCGGCCAGGGAGGGCAGAACCACTGGAAGGAGGAGTTAAGGGAAGCCTGCAGCCTTGGGATGGGAATCCACCCGCTCAAGGGTGCGGCCCGTAATGGTGAACACGGAAGAGTATCTGAAAGCAGTACGATGAAGGGAAAGGACTTCCTATGGCTCATAAATATGAGTTTCTTGAAAAGATAATCAGCAGGGCCAAACATGGTGACTCACACCAGTAACCCCAGCACTTGAGGAGGCTGAGGCAGGAGGAGAGCTTGAGGCTGGCAGTGAGAGATGACCCCGTCGTTACAAAAAATTAAAAATTAGCCTGGAATAGTGTTGTTCACCGGTAGTCTCAGCTTCTCAGGAAGCTGAGGCGAGAGGCTCATTTGAGCCTAGGAAATTGAGGCTGCAGTGAGCCATGAGGGCACCCCTGCACTCAGAGCAAGACCCTGACTTGGGAAAAGACAATCAGCAAACAGACCTTCTTGGTGCACGACTGTGCTCTCTTTTTGACAACAGCACTTTCCCTGGGGAGGGGGCAGGGGCAGAGGGGCCACCTGACACCGCCGCGTTTCTACAGAGCACTGAGGAGCCCATGTGGTCACAGATGGACCGGCTTGCTGAGCTCCCCTGAACCCAATCAAGCGGAATTCGTATCTTCCAGAGCATCCATCTAGCGAGGACCGACTTCTGCTGCAGAAGCACCACAGCACCTCAAAAACATTTCTCCACTTTCCGGCCACATCCAGGTCTTGATGGAATGTGAACCTCTATGGTTTCCTCGGGCTGGCTAGCTTGGCAGCCATGGCAGGGGTTTCCTAAACACATCTGGAAGATCAAGGGAGTGTTCCTTGGGAGCCTCTTAGCAACAAAAAATAAATCAGCCTGTGAGAAGTGAGAAGCCTGGCACTGCTGAAGGGCTCTGAGTGACAAGGCTTTGGGGTGAATGCAGGAAGGTACCACGCCTCTCCCCGGAGTCTGCAGCAAACTTGGCAGAAATAGAGAACCCAAAGGTAGGGCTGGTGGCTCACAGGGGAAGCGGGGGCCCTGAAGGGTACTTTGTGGGAGGGATTTGAACAGAGTCACCTTCTCCTTCTCCACAGGAGGCAATGTGAGATACTGAACTCAAAGTGTGTCCATTTAAAGAGTGAATATATGATTTTAGAAATATACATAAGCAACTTCACTTTTAGGTCCCAAACCAGAACTTCCAACAAAATACCCACAGCTACATGGAGGTTCAACTGAGGGATGAGGTTTTACCCGTCGAAAGAGACCTATTCATGTGCTTTTTAGTTCATCTAAGATTTTAAAGAAAATGAGTTGTTTGAGGGTTGTAAAGCCAAGTTTTCTATCTTGGAAAATACTTTTTTAAAATAGAGTTTATTAGCAAGAAGAAGAGAAGGACAAAGGAAGATTCATGGCAGAAAGACTTGCCATGGGCTAGTTTCTCAAGAAAGAAAAATCGCCAGAAAATAACCCTTATATTTGCTTTGCTAAAAGGATCACATATACTTTCTTTAAAAGCAAACAAATAACAACAGCAATATATTCCAGAGGTGCCAACACAAGTTCTGTGCCTATATTTTTCCTGGGATTACAAATTAGAAAAAGGTTACGTGCAGAATGCGACACACACTACACATGCTCACTTTGGAGAATTAAAGTAGAATTCAATATACAGAGGTGCAGTACATACGGCCAGGTGCAGTGGCTTATGCCTGCAATCCTAGCACTTTGGGAGGCCACGGTGGGAAGATCACCGGAGCCCAGGAGTTCCAGATCAGCCTGGGCAACATAGTAAGAAAACCTCATCTCTACAAAAAAAAAAATCAAAATATTAGACATGTGTGGTGATGTACACCTGTAGTCCCAGCTACTCAGGAGGCTGAAGGATCACCTGAGCCCCGGAGGTTGAGGCTGCAGTGGACCGTGATTGTACCACTACATAAGTGACACAGTGAGATCTGGACTTTAAAAAGTCCAGATAAAATAATAATCATTAGAGCCTGCCTGGAAAGGAGAATGTAGGGGCCGCCCTACATTCCCAGCTCCCCTCAATGTCTGGCAAGTTAGTCAATTATATGAGGATATGGAAGCAACTCTTCTCTCTCCTGATTCACCACAGGACCTGGAGGTGACAATCCCACGACCACCACATGTGGCCGTGACCTTGTTGTGAGTGGGAGGGCATGTAAGGTGGAGGACAAGAGTAAACCCAGTGTCCTCCCCCAGCCTTTCGAAAGTCCATTTCTTTCACACTTCTCAGGAAAAACGGATCCAGCTCTTCTGACGAAAGTGTTAGAAACGATTATCTTTTCACACTGAAAGCACAACACAAATTCTGTGCAAGTAAGTGGAAGGAGAATCGAGTTTTCTTTCCTATTCCTTCTACTTCAGGGCTTCCTGTTCTGCAGGGTGGGACTCTGGGCTCCAGGCAGAGATGATCCGGGCTGGAATGAAAGCTCTAGAAAAGTCCTGAATAAGCCAAGCAGTGCCTGATCCAACCGGAGAGAACAACTACCTCAAGATGGCATTTCAGACCTGAATTGGGAATCCACATTATTCTAATGGGTCAACATATTTTGGGATATTAAAAACGTGCCTCCAGAGAGAGTGTCTGCAGGCTCACGCCGTGCCTGCCACCTCGGGCTGCTTTCAAGAGGGGCTTGCTAGCTGGTCGGCAGCTCACTGACTCACACTCCTGCTGTCTTATCTCAAACGTGGGGTTCTCCAGGGTAAGATTAGGTTGTTCAAATTAGAAACTGGGATTAACTAGAGAGAGGCTCTCTTCCAGAATGATTTCCCTTCCTCCTGGCTGGACCAGACTTGCTGACGTCTATGGCTGAATCTGGGCAGCCGCAGTGATGCCCTGCTCCCTCCCTAAGCAAGAAGCACATGCAATTAATCAGGAGGGATGCACCTTTATCTCCAAGTGCAGCCAGATAGCTATTAAAGGCCTCACTCTTAAATTTTCTCCTCGGTAAACAGTCGGTGTGGAAAGCTGTTTAATCTTTCATGAGAACTGGAGCCAGAAACGTGATGGTGTGCAGGAGCCTCTCCAGGCTTTATCTGCCTGGAAACATTTTGCAATTAACCCAGTCCGTTTTCATCAAGGGTCATCCTTCTGCCTGTGGAAGACTGAGGGTTTTTAGTTTTAAAGGAGCCTATGACGGAGCCCGCTGCTCATGGACAAAATCTCCCCCACTGAATTCAGCCTTCCTTAAGTTAACACGGCTTTGGGCACTGTGTTTAAAAATTGGGGTTTGGGCTAGATTTGGTTCTGCTTTCAAAACACGCCTGAGAATCCTGCTCGGATACTCTGCTTCAACAGACAACTGCTTTGCACTCGATCTTCCTTCCCTCTTCGGGCGGTGTGCGGGGAGGAGAACGCGTTTTGGAACGAAAAACCCTGTCAACCAATGTTCCCCCACAGAAAGGCCACGGCCCTGAAATGTGTCCAACCTCATCTAGTAGTTGACCTTGACGTGATCCTCAAGGCTCCGTCCCTAATTCCTTTAGCTCCGCCTATCTGACCCGGGGCTTGGCCAACAGAGAGCCCCTGATAGCTCATCAATGAAAGCCAACACGCTCGGGCATTCTTGAATTCCCTCAGGCCGATGTTGTGAACCCCACTCATGCTCTATGAATGCTTGCTGCTACTGGTTCAGATGCTCACTTCAGGACCTGGAATCCCGGATCAGATGTGGAAAAGAGTTAGGATCAGTGTGTTGCCTAAGCTCAGGCTCCCAGAGAGACCCCTGAAAGTTGCAGAAATTGACATGGTACAGTTCTTAACAGAGATTTTGTAAGTGGGGTGAACCAAGGACCCATGAGGTATGTTGACATGTCTTATTGGTTGTGCTCCGTTGAGAAGAGTAGAGCTTATAGGTGCAATGTCTAACCTATAATTTGAAAGGGAAATCTGGGTTTTTGTGGGTGGACACATTCTGATCAACATCCCGAAAAAGGCATTTGGAATACAGGTCTCAGGGTGAGGCTGTTACATTTAATGGAGGGTGGGTAGTAGTGAGAAAAAAAGTCGCTCAGGAACCAGTCAATGGATGGTGGGGGGGCTTTGCTTTTTTTTTTTTTTTTTTTTTGAAGAGGGAGGAGTTCAGATGATAGTATGATCTTCAGAGAGTTTGGCAAACTTTTCCAAAGTGTCAATTTACAGTGCCCTATAGATGAGATCAAATGACAAAATAGACCCTCTCCATCTCCCCTCTCTTTCAGCCCTAGGAATTGATCAAGGATGGCACAGCAAGTTTGCTTTCATCTAAGACATCCCTAGTCATTCTAGCTCATTCTCAATGTCCATCTCAAGGTCACTTCTGGGCCCGTCCTTGAGCACATCCTAGCTTCTGGTTGGGTCTTTGACCGAATGAGCCCCTCAGGGGTGGCTGCTCTTGATGAGGAGGAAGGTGGAAGAGCCAGACCCCAAGATGCAAGCCCATCAACCTCGAGGCTCACAGCTGTCAGCAACCTGGGGTCCGAGAAGCTTCCCTGGACATCAGATAGCTGTGAAATAGCATTGTGATGAATTGAGTGAAAAATGGGTCACAAACATGTGGAATACATTTTCTTCAGCGCACTCAGGATTTAAAATTTACAAGGAAAAGTATCTGGCCACCTTTGCCAAACCCAAGACGCATTTGAAAGGAAGCCAACCAAAGATGTGTCACGGAGAACGGCTGGGTCTGCTCAGCCTTGCGCATAAAGAGGCATCAAGAAATCCCCACAGCCCTGCCCGGTGCCATCAGCCCCCTTCGAGACACTTCCTTGGGGGTGAAGGACGGAGAGCACTGGCCCTTGCTTTGCCTACCAGGTCCGAAGGCCATGAAGAAGCCCCGCATGTCCATGAGCTCATTGTCGTATCCATGCCATCCGTGCTGCCAGCCTTCCTTCTTGCCGGTGCTGTTCGCCCAAAACGGAAGCGTGTCCCGACTCTGAAAGCAAGCAGAGCAGGGGGCGATGCTGACTCTCAGCGATGGCACACGTGGGTATCTGCTCCAACCACCACCCGACACAGGCATTTCCTCCTTGGGACTCTTGACTGGGGCCACCTGGCCTCGGGAGGTCACACCTGGGCAGCTAAGAGTTCTAGGGAAGGTGTTTTCTTATAATGAGCTGAATTGTATCCTGTCATCAGTTTCAGAATCCCTCGGTAGAGCATGTTAGTGACTGAAGGGAGGCTAAAGTATCTGTGGGGTGACAGAAGATGCACTTGGTCTTTGTCCCAAGTTCCTGACCCAGAGCTCCTATGACCTAACCTCTGGAATTTCCTGAGCGATAGGAGTGTCTTTTGTCACTCATTCTTAGGGAGCCCCTTTCTCCCATACCTGAGTTTAGGCTATCGAGATGAGTCATGGGACTGGGGGACCGGATGGCTTCAGGGTAGGTGCTAGTTACCCAAGGAACCCATCTGGGGCATCAGAGAGGGACTGGAGATTGAGTTCAATCAGATGACCAGTGATCTAATCACCTGTGCCTCCACAGTGAAACCATGCCTAAAACCCAGGAAGCAACACTGTTCTGGGAACTCTGGGGAACAGAAGCTGCGTGCCTCTCACCTCCCATCCTCTGCCGTATGCACCTCTTCTATTTGGCCATTCCTAAGTTGCATCCTTGATAATGAAACCATACTCCTAAATTTTTCTGAGTTTTGTCATTCACTCTAGTGAATTATCAACCTTGAAGTGGAGTCATGAGAACTCTTGAATTTGTAACCGTCTTAACCACAGACGCTGGTCCCTGGCCCCGGAACTTGCAGCTGGCATCTGAATTGGAGGCAGTCTTGTGGGACCACTCCCCTTCCCTGTGAGGCCTGCTCTGACTCCAGGAATTCATGTCAGAACAGAATTGAATTGCAGGATGCCCAGCGGAGGCTGGAAAATTGTTGGATAACAGGATGTCTAGGATCTGTCGAATCAGCTCATTTCACTAGCAAAGCAGCTAAAGCCCAGAGGGGTCACCTCACCATATCCCCATGTCCTTTTCCCACACAGCCCATCCTGCCCTTCCCTTCGTGCTAGCCCTGCCCTCAAGAGCAATTCAGAATCCGTCGACCTTCTCTCTCTCTCTCTTTTTTTTTTTTTTGAGTTGGAGTCTCACTCAGTCGCCCAGACTGGAGTGCAGTGGCCGCTCCCGGCCCCCGCAGCCTCGACCTGCTGGGCTCCAGCGATCCTTCCACTTCAGCCTTCCAAGTAGCAGGAACTACAGGCGCACGCTACCACACCCGGCTGATTTTTTGATTTATTGTAGAGATGAGGTCTCGCCAAGTTGCCCAGGTGGGTCTCGAACCGTGGGCTCAGGCAATCCCCTCACATCGGCCTCCCAAAGTGCTGGGATTACGGGTTGAGCCACCGAGCCGGACCAACCTTCTCTCTTTTACTTGAGCACTAGAGATGGCTCCCCTGTTCCCCTGGTCCAGGCCTTGCAGCTTTTCATGTCCTCAGTCACCCTTCGTTTGGGATGGGTTCCAGCACCACCTCAGAACCGAATTGGCTCACTCGCGGCCGAACAAAGGCTTAGTGAACAAAGGTTTAGTGACTCCTGTGGAGCCATCAACCAGGTGAACACAAGGCTAGCCGTTCATTGCAGACCAACGGTTCATTTCTGATCTTCAGATCATCGTCTTCATAAACAAGGTTTAATCTTACAAGTATTCCAAATGCAGAAGGCAGAACTGACTGGCTGTGAGGAATGAGTGGAATCAAAGTCGCCCAACTACCAGCAACTTACAGGTTGGCTGCAAGACTGTTAACAGCATATGGATTTAGTGCACAAGCATCCACCAGGAGCTGACACGGACATCACTCAAACCTCAAAACAACCCAGCGTGGGCAATATTACTTTCCCCATTTTGTGGTTGAAGAGACTCCGGCACAGAGGGGTTATAGGGTACTCTTAGAGTCATAACACTCTTGTTTTGCGCCCCACATTATCTTTTCAAGGGCAGGAGAGCGAGGACCTGCCAGTGAAGAAGGGCGTGTCACGGGCCGCTCAACACCCAGAGCGGGAATCCTAACCTGGGACGCAGGCGGCCGGTTGGGGAGCAGACCCTAGCCAGACCCGACCAGGCCCAAGGGCTGCCACATAGCGCCACCTGGTGACAGCCTGGGACATGCTCACTCTCTCCAGATTGGGCCAAAGGGGGGAGACGGACCGAGAATGGGCTTGCTTGTCAGGGGGAGGGAAGTGCACCTCAATGGGACCCCTCTAGAGTGCCAGGCACACTCTAGCATGGGCAGTCAATTCCCAAGGTCAGAGTCGGCCCCCGGTCCTCCTCCTGTGCTGGAAGGGGTGGCTCCTCACTGGTGAACAGTGGGGGGGAATCCACTCCAGGAAGGCAGAAGAGGGTTGGGGTACCCCCGGGGGGAGAAGACCCAGGGGATCATGGGGTGTCCCTGCAAGAGTATGGGAGAAACCAGCAGACACCAGGGCTGGTTCATTCAGTCCCACAGCTCTGGGTCAGGGCTCTGCTAGGCTTTGAGGTGGGGGACACAGAAGAGGAGGAGGCTCCTTCACCTCGGAGGACTCGTTTTGCTGGGGGAAGCAGCAGCTGTCCAGCATGTGGGCTCCAGCTTTGCTCTCCACGCCCCCGTGACTCTGGGTGGGGCAGCCGGAGAGGCTGAAATCCATCCTCTTATCTCCCTCTGGTCCCAGAGGAGCCCCTGCGGTGCCTTGTCTGGTCCCTCCTGCTCTGCCAGTGCTCCTTCCCATGGTCCCACAGAGGCCACGGTATCACGCCCAGCTGCAAACCAGAGCCCTTGCTGTCTTCGCTGATGCCTCCCCAGCCTGGCTGTGCAGGAGCTGCCCTGGGATCCACTCTCGGATATGTGTACTCGGCCAGTCAGGATGAGGTGAAAATGTCTTCCATACAGTGTCCCCTCAGGTGCCAGGAATGCATAGTCAGGCATGGAAACCCAGAAAGCCATTCCCCTGGCATCAACCATGCACTGGGTTACATGATATTTGTCCTTTTCTGAGGACAGCCAACATCAGGGACTGTGTCTCACATCCCTTCGCTTGGCCCTGGCCATAGCAGCATGGGTCTCCCTCCCTAGAAAGTCCACAGGACCGCGGAATCAGGCAGAGAAGTGGCTGACGCAAGGCCACTTTTCAGCGGCAAGTCAGTGCAGCCTTCCCAGCCGTTTCCAGCTGGTGTTCCGTTCCCGGTGGCTGGTGCCCGTAGGGTACTGGTTGTTACGCATTCTGACTGTCATCCTTCCTTTCGACGACTGAAGTATAACTCCTCCAGGGTGTGGAGTCAGGGACCCGAGTGCCCCCTTTCTCTCTTGTGGCATCTCAGGTCTCTAGAGGACTAGGGACAATATTTAAATCTGGCCAGATTAAAATAAAATGTGAAAAGGCGCGTTAGAGGCCTAAAAGAAAATGCACTCGATTCTCCCAAGACGTGGTTATAACAGGAACCTTTCTAATAAGACACCGAAATAAGGTTCCAAAAGACACCCAGTAGCATTCAAGTCAGGGGTGGCTTCACTGTAGACCCTTTGAATGGTAACAGTGGGGCTGGCCCGGGCAGTTTTGCTGCTGGAGTTAAGGTTGAGCTACTAGATTTTGTGGCATTGCTGTTTTAAACTGTCCTCCAGAGAGGCTTCCTGTGAGCGGGGCTCTCTGGAACCCTTGGGAGTTACGAACTTTCAGGTGTGTCTGACACCCAGAACTCCAAAGAGAAGTCCCTCTCATAATTCTCCTTTCTCTGTCCTCCTTTTAGTGGCTCAGGCCTTGGGTTGCTGGCCTGACCCTTAGAGATCCTTGCCACACGCAGCTTGAACTGCCAGACAGCAGAGTCAGCAGGGACAGGGAAGTCCTTGGAGCAGAGCAAAGTGTGGGAGGGAAGCATCGAACGGTTGGGCTTTTGGCACTTTCTTTCCCACGAAGCGTCTACCGAAGTGTGTCAGGTGAGAAGGGCATGCCCGTGCTCCACGTGGCTTACACAGATGACCCTTGTCACCAGCAGAAAGCCATGCCGCTTCCAGCACCCCATGCCTGACCTCCTGATGCTTGCAGAGCTGGGCCTGGACGACACCACTCGAGCTGCCACTGACACTCACAAGCCACGTTTCCCCACATATGGGGTCCAGGCCTCATGGCCATTCGACCACAAACTTTAGAATCCAACTTGGAATTTTGCATCCTTTGCCAGTTTTCAAAAAGGAAAAAAAACCTTTCCTCTGGAGAAAAATCTTGGCCTCTCTTAGAAGCACGGGCCTGAATTTGCTGCGTTTCTCTCACCTCGGACAGGAGTCTGAGGAAGATCAACGAAGCACCATGTCTCATAGCCTTTCACCAGGATCGGGTCTCATCCTGCCTTTCTGAGCAGGGTGGCATGAGGTGGACACTGTCCAGAAGACACCACAGGAATCAGCCACTGAGATCCAGGTGGGGACTGGGGAGAGCTGGTGTGTCCCACTCTGGGACTGTCTCTCTGAGCTACCTGAAGCTAGAAGAATTGCCACTAGTGGTTTCAACACCATCTCCCTGTTGAAAGCCACTAATAATTAGTCTGATAATTTTTAAGGCTACTAATAACTAGCCAAAGTGGAAGGTCTAACTTAGCTTTCCTCTTGGTTTACTTAGCAACTGATTTATAAATTCACAAAGCGAACAACCTGGCAATAAGTAACCAGGAATCAACTGCCTCAGTATTTACCAATGTGGGGGGGGGGGGAAGTGGGGGGAAACAACAAGCATTCCTGATCTCAAACCAGGCAAAGTGGGGACCAAAGGGGGGACCAACCTTTACCTATATGATGACCACTTGTATACTTAATCCTGAATTGCACCCACATCTCTAAAATAAAATAATATAGTTACCACTATATTCAGTCCATGAATGTGCACTAGAATTCTGCTGTGTACAAGCTCTAGGTGGGAAACAAAGATCAAGATGCCAGAGATCTGCCCTTAAAGAGCTTCCACCCCAGAAAGCAGACAAACAAATATAGCACCAGGTGGAGTGACTAAGGGTCTAGAGAAAATTCCAAGATAGAGGAAACTGGGAACTTTTGGGGGTGTTTCCTGGAAGGGATGGTATTCAAATTGGTTTTGAAGGACAGGCAGGAGTTGGGATAGAGAGGGCAGTCCAGGGATTCTACTATTTATTGGAATGCTTGAATTTACCCCTCCCTGACCACTGAATTCTCAACACTTAAGTCTTGCACTGGAAGAATTATTTTTGATTCAAATTTACGCAAATCGCCCATGTTGGCGATAGGAAAGGGTTGTGAAGAGAAAAAGGAGACAAACTGAGAGGTTGAGCAACCTTAGAGGTTTCTGCAGTGCCACGTGAGCAAGGAAAATAATAAAAGACCATGTTAGCCAGTCTCTTTTTGCTGGTGTCAAGGAGCTTGGCAGCCTGCAGGAGTCAGACGGTGTCCGTCCTGGGAATGTGAAATCAAATACATGGAGCGTTTCTGATGGGAGGTCTGGAAGATCTTGGAGAACCGGATGGTCTGTGTGCTAAATGGCTACATTTGACTTCAAATTCTGGCTTTGTCACTCAAGAGATTTGTAACTTTCTGTAGGACGTCGAAAACTCGGAGCCTCCGCTCACTTGGTAAAATTGGGGTCACAATATCCACAATGTAGACGGTAACCAGGAGGACCTGAATTCCAGAGTTATTGCTGTTGCTATTGAGTGAAAATTTTAAAACAAATTCTTCTCTATATATTTATTATCCGAAAAATGTGAACAATGTGATGCAGACGTCATTGACATGCTTAGGGTCTTGAGGGCCACACTTATTGGTAGTCTCTTGCTGAGTGGGGCAATGGAAGAATGTTCGTGGAGCCGCGTAGGACCTCAGTGCCAGCTCTTTTGTCCCCATAAGCTGTGAGTTGTCTTACCCTGAGGGTTGGGGCTCCCGCTGTTGCCCATTGGGCTTGAGATGAAATACCAAGTCTCTCCCATGGTCCGTCCTGATAGTCCCTGGCTCAGCTGGGCAGCCTCTTCCCAGCCACCTCCCCGCCCCTTGCCACTCAGTCCAGACTTTCTAATTCCCAAGGGTTTTCCAGCCTCCGGTTCTCCAAACATCCTGTTCCCTCAGCCTACAGAGCACCCCCACTTCCAGCCTGAGGACTGAAAACTCCTCTTCAGGGTTCCACCTCAAGCTTCCCTTCTCAAAGAGGCCTTCCTGCCCCCCCCACCCCCCCCCATCTAGCTCGGGCTCCCTTCCCGCAAGATGCACCGTTCTCCCTCATGGCACCATCTTTGTCCCTGAAGCACTGAAGACAAATTCTGTAGTTGCACATTGATTTGTTCTGTATGGCGTGTGTGCTTACTTACTAGTTGGTTCTTTCACGGGGCTGTAAGTCCATGGCAGGCAGGGACTCCCAGTGGTTCCCCACTGTGCAGTTAGAACTCTGCATGGTATATGTCACATGTGATAGGGACTCAACAAATATCTGTTGAGTTTGGTAGGAACAGCCCGTAATATTTCTCTGCTTGCATTTTTTTTTTTTTTTTGAGTTGGAGTCTCACTCTGTCGCCCAGACTGGAGTGCAGTGGCCGCTCCCGGCCACCACGACCTTGACCTGCTGGGCTCCGCGATCCTTCCACCTCAGCCTTCCAAGTCAGCCAGAATTACAGGCGCGCGCTACCACGCCCAGCTGATTTTTTGATTTGTTGTGGAGATGAGGTCTCGCGGCCCAGGCGGGTCTCGAACCCACGGGCTCAGGCAATCCACTCACCTCAGCCTCCCAAAGGCGTGGGATGACAGGCTGAGCCACCGAGCCCGGCTTCTGCTTGCATTTTGCTGTGTTGTTCCTGACAATCCCATACACCAGGAACATTTAGCATCAGCGAACCTGCCTGCTCAGTGTTCTTGGATCCCCATGACATTGTGACAACCCAATCTGCCCTCGCCTGTTTCCAAGTGGCCCCTGGGAGAGGAAGTGTCAGGGTGCTCCACTGTTAACCCCAGTAGAAGGAGAGCGAGCGACACTGGAGCCAACCAGTGCAGGGCTCCAGAGAAAAGCGTGACCTTATTCCCTGGCAGGAAGAAGCATCGCAAAGGCTTTCCAGAGGACAGTGACCAGGACTTTGGGTGGGGGCAGGGGGGAACGCGTCAGTTAGGAAACCCCATTTCCTAGTCTTAAAGCAAAGAGCTTGGATGGCATGACAGGCTTGGGAACCACCTATGGAGGTGGCCTGAGTTTTTGCCTCTTCCAGTTTTGTCCTCTGGGAATATGAACACCTTCAAATTCCTGCCCTTTCAGGAGAGGTGGCTGAAGAAAGGACTGATAGCAGTTGGAAATCCAGCCTCCTATTAAGAACTGCAGGGGCAGAAACAAACTGGGGGCCACTGGGCAGAGAGCTTGCTTGTCTATGGTGGTGTCAGGAGTCATGCTGGGTAATCGTAAATTCTAGGTGACACATAACTCTGTTTCCCTACCTTCCTCTTTTTCAGTGACAGCTCTCTAAGCGACCATAAGAAAAAAAAAGAATTCTGTTCAGTCTTCATGGTAGAGCAGCTACCTTGGAGTCTGTTAAACTTCAGTTGGTGGCAGAAAGTTAGTGTGTATATGTGAGAGGCTTTTTTATTTTTATTTTTTTACCAAAGAAGCCAAATTTCCCCTGCTTATAGGATGGTGGCTGTCACAAGGAAGGAAGCGGGGACAAAACTCTATTCTGTTGGCTCTCGCCCAGCAACCACATGTCCTCACTCAGCTGTTTTCCTAATAACATCTAAACTAGAAAGCAACCTCATCTGCCATCTAAGCTCGGGCCCAGAGAGGCTGCTTTCAGGGCTGAGCCCTACCCTGCTGCAGACGTGAGGTGCGATCCAATGTGAGAACATCTTCATGTGCGCCGCGGATGGGCATGTAGGTTACAGAGCAAGACACAGTGTTCTTTTACCATTTCGGGAGCAGTTTTGTAAATAGGAATATGAAAGATTAAGAGCCCTGGCACACAGCAGGAACAAGAATACAGTATGGAGTTTTTAATTCTCTGTATTTAAGAAAGAATAATAAATAAGAGTGTTGTAAAAAAAAAAAAAAGTCAAAGCCAATAAGGAAAGAATAGGCACTTGTTTTTAGGATTTCTCAGAAAACAAAAAAACTCTAGTATTCTAGGCTGGGTGAGGTGGCTCATGCCTGTAATCCTAGGACTTTGGGAGACCAAGGCAGGAAGATGCTTGAGGCCAGGAGTTCAAGACCAGCCTGACAACAAAGCAAGATTCCCATCTATACAAAAAATTAAATAAATAAAAATAAAAACGCTGTGGTTGTCTTCAAATCCAAGAGAAGATGCTTACAAAAAAATAAAATAAAAATTCTAGTGTACTATTAAAGTGGAATCAGAAATTATAATTTTTACATATGATGTCATAAAAATCCACAAATTCAAGGATACGAGAAAAATGATTAAGGTTTTCAGTTTAGGAAACTACAGAAAGGTATTTAAATTTCTCTCAGGACTTAGAGATAATTATGATTTTCTAAAGCAACATTTGTGTTCACATGTATAGACACCATAAATTATATTAATATAATTGTAATTTTCTCTTTTGGTCAGCCACTAGGAAGTTTGAAAGGACATTTGTATTCTGTTTTATGTCACAGGATGCTGTTTTCAGAACTAACAGTATCCATAGTGCAGAGTCATCGGGAGAATTAGAAATAGTAACCAAAGGGTACTTAATTCAAGATAGCTATTATTATTGTTATTGCTGTTAACCACAATTTAAGTGGAAATTCTTCTTGATATATCTATTATCTGCAAAATGTAAAATAACTTTATGTGCATGTCATTGAAACTTTGGATTTGTATACCTAATCCTGAAGTGTACCCCACATCTCTCACATAAAATAATTTTTTTTAAAAAAAGGAACTTTGGGGAAGGGGTTATTCCAAAGTTTTTAATGATCCAGGCACAATGATAAGTGAAGACCAACTCTACAGCAGCCATCATTGCTAATGAAAGATGTGGGAAGCCCCACTGGTAGTTTCTAGATTAGTGAGCAGCACTAGTCCTACAGAGCGTTTCTTGTTTTTTCCTATCCTATTGGATTTATTTGATTTCTTTCTTTCTTTTTTAAACTTTCTGCTTCATATATAGCTTTGAGATTACCTCAAAGCTCCCTTTTGAAATAACTAGCATTTTTTTTTTTTTTTTGAGTCAGAGTCTCACTCTGTCGCCCAGACTGGAGTGCAGTGGCCGCTCTCGGCCACCGCAGCCTCGAGCTGCTGGGCTCCGCCGATCCTTCCGCCTCAGCCTTACGAGCAGCCGGAATTACAGGCATGCGCTACCACGCCCGGCTGATTTTTTTTGATTTATTGTAGAGATGAGGTCTCGCTGCCCAGGCAGGTCTCGAACCCGCGGGCTCAGGCAATCCACTCACCTCAGCCTCCCAAAGGCGTGGGATGACAGGCTGAGCCACCGAGCCCGGCTATAACTAGTATTTGTAAAATGCAGCTCAAGTAATTGTCAACAGCTAGGCTTTCATTCCTTCTGTTTTGTGGTTTTTCTCCCTTTTAAAGACTTACAGTGCAGGACTGGGGAGCCCTTGCTAACTGATCGGCTCTATTCTGGCACCCTCAAATGTGTGCATGGGTTTGTATAATACAAAAGTGTTGAAGCCCATATCACAGAGTCTCTCACTCTCCCCCAAAATAATTCTGGCTCTGAAGGGTCCCGCCTTGTATGCTGCTTCCTGATAGAAGTAGAAGACGCGCAAGGTGACGTCGTGGTCTGTTGTATGGAGATTGTACATTGCATTTTGTATGGGAAGCATGGAGGAGAGCCAGGGCGGGAAAAGCATTCTCAGCCTCAGCCTCACCCCTGGGTCTCTGGAGTGGCCACTCCATTTGGAGTACCACTGCAGGGGGTGTGGCTGGTCTGTCTCTTCTCACCCCCTTCTTCTTTGCTGTCATGATCTCAGGGAACCCATCTTCCTGGCTCCCACCCTGGCATCACGTTTGTCTCGTAACTGCAGCCCCCACGCTGCACTCAGCAGCATCAGGTCTCAGAACCAAAGCCAGCCAAGACGGGCATTTTCCAGGCACACTAGTTGGTTAATTGGGGAGACTGGAGAGGAAGCTGCTGGTGGGCTCTGGGTAGAAGAAGCAGATTTACAGAGCAGTTCAAGAAGCTTCAGGATCAGAGTCTCTCGCTTATGCGAGCTTCTCCCAGGTCCCTGAACTTAATTTTGTGTTCCTAAGTATGTACCTTTTTCTTAACGAGTCTCCTTCTCCCAAATTCCATAATCTTCAGAGACCCACAAAACCTACATCTGGCCTCTGGCTCTGGTGTATGTATGCAGGGGGTGCCCTCCCCACAAAGAAAAAGAATTTATTTATAAAAAGTTGTGTATGAGCCGGGCTCGGTGGCTCAGCCTGTAATCCCAGCACTTTGGGAGGCTGAGGTGAGTGGATTGCCTGAGCCCACGGGTTCGAGACCCGTCTGGGCAACTTGGTGAGACCTCATCTCTACAACAAAATAAAAAATTAGCTGGGTGTGGTAGCGCGCGCCTGTAGTTCCAGCTACTTGGAAGGTTGAAGCGGAGGGATCGCCGGCGCCCAGCAGGTCGAGGCTGCGGTGGCCGGGAGCGGCCGCTGCACTCCAGTCTGGGTGACAGAGTGAGACTCGCACTCAAAAAAAAAAGTTGTGTATGTATTATTCCATGTTTAAACTTCAGTCACCTTCAAAGTCCTCTCCATTTGATGCAATAAACCTAGCGAGATACGTTTTCCACTGCTCAAAACAGTTTTTGAACTCATCAGTTTTGATGCCTCTAGTGCTTTTGCTGGTTTTTGTTTCACCCCTTTTGCATTGGTAAAATATTTCCCTTTGAGGACTTTTTCATCCGGGAAAACAACAAAAGTCACTCAGGGCAAGATTGGGTGAATAGGGAGCTTGGGGGCCATGCCACTTTTGGTTGAAAACTGCTGAATACTCAGAGCATTGTGGGCAGATGTGCTTGCAAATCACCCAGTATGAAATGGGGTATGCACTGAAAACAATCTCGAAAAAAAAATTTACTTAAGTCGAACTCAGTCTCTCACAATAATGCTAGCTGGTACTCTGATGCCGATGGATTCGTAGAACACTTACCTAATTGGGAAGCCTGTATTACAAGATGCTCGTCTTCCCGAAAATAATCCCCCCTCCTTTTTTTGGCGGAGGTTCCCCTTTGTGTGTGTGTGTGTGTGTGTGTGTGTGTGTGTGTGTTTTAGTTGGAGTCTCACTGCTTTGCCCAGGCTGGAACGCAGTGGCACACATGCGTCACCCCTGTGTCGACCTGCTGGGCTCCGGCGATCCTTCCGCCTCAGCCTTCCAAGTAGTTGGAGCTACAGGCGCACGCTACCACACCCGGCTATTTTTTTATTTTGTTGTAGAGATGAGGTCTCACCAAGTTGCCCGGGCTGGTCTCGAACCCGTGGGCTCAGGCCATCCACCCGCCTCGGCCTCCCAAAGTGCTGGGATTACAGGCTGAGCCACCGAGTCCGGCTGGAGTTTCCCTTTGTATGTTGCTCCCTGATAAAAGTAGGAGACATGCAACATGGATACTATGGCCTTTCTTTCCTGCTTTGGGATGTCCTGGGGGGAATGTGATTCTTGGATCTGCAGCAGCCTTCTTGTGATCTTAAAAGGACCTGATCTCACTGAGCTGTTGGATTGAGCAACCCTGGACATGTCCTCTTCCAGACTTCCGGTTATGTGAGACAGTTAATCCTTACTATTTAAGCCACATTTACTCAAATGCTCTGTGAATTATGACCAAGAGCATCTTAAGCGATACCCTAAGGTCTGCTAACACTGTGCTTTCTCCCTCACTGGAAAGTCCTGCATCTTCATGCTAGATGTGTGACTACCAGGGCACCACATTTACATTTGCTGACAGGACCCATGGCTGGAGCCGCTTCACCAGCACTTGTCCCATCCTCCCAGAGGGGTCAGGGCCTCTCCCAAAAAAATGGAGATGGCCTCTCATGAGTGGGCCAGCATCGCCATGGTGACCTCTAGCTCTGCACTCCCCTGCCTAAGCCCGTTTTCCACCAAATTGCCCCAAATCACCTCTCCATTCTCACACTCTCCCTCCCTACCATGAATCAACCTCACAGCACAGTCAACCTCAGCTAAAGATGAGGAAGTCCACAGTGGGTGCACATAGCCAGGCCAAGAAATGAGTGACAGCAGACTGTGGATTAACCCTCACAGTATATTTGCTTTTAAAAATTCAGAGCAGGCCAGGCTGGGTGGCTCAGCGTGTAATCCCAGCACTTTGGGAGGCCGAGGTGAGTGGATGGCCTGAGCCCGTGGGTTCGAGACCCGCCTGGGCAACTTGGCGAGACCACATCTCTACAATAAAAAAAAAAAAAAAAAAAATTAGCCGGGCATGGTAGCACGCACCTGTAGTTTCGGCTACTTGGAAGGCTGAGGCGGAAGGATCACCAGAGCCCAGCAGGTCAAGGCTGCGGCGGCCGGGAGCAGCCACTGCACTCCAGTCTGGGCGGCAGAGTGAGACTCTGACTCAAAAAAATAAATAAATAAAAATTCAGAGCAATTCCTCCAGAAATTCCACACATTGAAAAAAAAAGTGCAAAATGTCGGCCACTTGGTGTGACCTGGGAAGTGGGTGTCATGGAATAAAGTTGACAGGCACCCAACCTGCTTGACCTGCTTTCTACACAAGGCCCCGAGGAAGCCACTTTCAGTGACAATGTCGGGTACTCAATGAATCTTCCTCCAAGAGAGAATTTCACACAGCACAAGGCAGCAAAGACAGACGTCTGTGACTTGTAGAAAAGAAGAGAGTGCGAGGGAGCACAGCGACCTCCTTGGGGACCCTGGAACTTGCAGGGCAGAGAAGCCATCATCTGCTGAAGAACGGCCTCACCTGGCCTCGGGACTGGGCCACTGACATCACTATCTGGGTCTGCTCTATTCTCCGCTGCTTGGTGCCCAAGTGCTTCTCTCTGTCTGAGAGCGCACACGGGAACAACACCATCCCCTGAAATCACTGAGGTTCACTTCACAGAATACCCATTTTTCCACACCCAGGACCCTGGGCTCCCACTCCCCTACTCGGTCAGTGTTTCTGCCGACACTTCTCCACCTTCTCTCTGGTGGGTGATTCACTAGACCCAGGTCCTACACGTCATTGATCTCAGCCAACCGCTTTCATGTGCCCCGTCGTCTGATCTAATGGCAACCGAACAAATTCGTATCGAAAAGAAACCACTCTCCTCAGGAATGAGCTCTAAACATGATGTGGCCACAGACTCCCCTGAAAGGCATGGCCTTCCTACCATGACCCAACAGCATGAGCTGACTGGAGAACCTGTGGAGCTTGGAGTCCAAGCAGACGAGGCGGAGTCTGCTGAGGTCATTCAGGCATGAGGCAATTAAGCTTGGGACCCAAAATGCAAAATAACCTCCTTTGTAAAATCAAGATCTGGGGTCCTGGATCTGTGGAGCCTTGTCTGCCAAATATTTCTCTTAGAGAGGTGAAAGTAAAGTCGAGTCTCTCCTTGCTTTTGACTGCCCTCAAGCAATTGTTTTGGTTCACTGTAATTGTTCCACTTAAAACTGAGCAGGTTACATTGTAAGCCTGAGTAATCAAGTTAAGGCCCATTTGTTAAAATATAGCAAGTCTGGAGCCATGAAGTCTAAAGCACGATTCTGGGTTCACATCCACAGTCTATAAAACGACCCGACCAAGTCTTTTGATTCTCTGTGGAAGGAAATAATGCAATGAATGACACTCAGGGGAAAGAAATCTTCTACATGTAAAACCTGAATAATAATCATCTTTGAACTGTTTGATAGAAGTGATATAATGAATAAATTGTCATATTTTTAGAATTACCTTAGCTATGAACCACCCTTTATTGGCCAGTAAAGTCAAAGGAGAGACGAATTTCCCTTTCTTGTAATGGAACCTGCTTGGGATGGCTTCTTTCTCATAGACAGTCATGTGTTCTACAGCACTCAGCTTGTTATATATCTGCAAAGGAAATAAAGAATGATCAGTTTTAAATATCTATGTGAAATTTATATTCAATAATTATGTGAGTGTTATTGGACCTGGTAGAGGGGGTTAAATGTTATAGGTATAAGATCAAGAAAGAAATTCCCAAAACGTCCGAAAGATGGTCTACATAAAAATGTCTCCAAAAATGAGGTGGTTTTTTCTGGTAAGATTGAAGGTCCATACACTCCCAGACCTAACAAGTTCGTGCCTAGAAATATAGTGAAAACCCCTCATGCATGTGCTCGTGTAGACAAGTAGAGGAGTGTATACTGTAAACTGAAACACAACTTAAGTGAGCCATATGGGTGGCAAGGATAAAGGAATCCTAGTGTGGTTCTGCAGTGGGTAGAGCAATGAAGATTAACGAGTTACTCTTACAAAGACACATAGAAAAATCTCAAGGATCTCAACTTTAGGGGGGAAAAAAGCAAGTTGCAGAAAAATACAGACACATTTATTGCTATTATATATTTCTATTATAGTAGGAGTAACCACAAAATGAAACAACATGTATGGTAAATTTTATAATCAAGAGAATTACAAAGATAGTACTCAAAATTTAGGACAGTAGTTTCCTTTGAAGAGGAGGAGGAAAGTGATTGGGTCCGAGAAGGACACACGATGTCACAGGAATTGGTAATGTCTTATTTCTTAAAAGTTTAGTGAATCTACGGTGTCTGTTATAACATTATCCTTTACATCTTACACATTTTATAATATTTCATTTGTATCTACTCAATAATGAATGAACAAATAACAAAACTTAAGTCAAGAATTCCATGCTAAAATTCAAGGGAAAGTGAATAATTGATCTGCTTGATATCAAATATTGCAAAGATCAAAGAAAAAAGGGATTTGTTCCTAAACTTTACCTAGTGCATGCTCTACCTGCACATGAATCTTTAAAGTACTAGCAATGACTTGCTATTAATTACATTGCTAATTTTTTGATGATTATGCAGATTGTGTACACAGCTCTAATAATTAGCAACAGCCTAAATATTTATGGCTAAAATTAAAATTAACTGGTTGATGTTGACTTACTTCTTGCCCAAACCGGGCATATACTCCTGGGTATAACTGAATATAAAATTGAGTGCATTATTCCCGCTCAGTGGCTCACACCTGTAATCCCAGCACTTTGGGAGGCCAAGACGGGAAGATTGCTTGAGTTCACGAGTTCAAGATCAGCCTAGGGAACATAGCAGTATCTCATCTCTGCAAAAACTCAAAATATTTGCTGGGTGTGGTGGCATCCCCCTGTAGTCACAGCTACCCAGGAGGCTGAGGTGGGAGGATCACTTGAGGTCAGGAGTTTGAGGTTGCGGTGAGCCATGATCATGCCACCGTACTCCAGCCTGGGAGTGAGACCTCTGACTCAAAAAAAAATTGTTTATCAAGTCAACTCAAAATAATTTAGTAGAGGGTTTCTGTTGGCTCCACAAGTTATGATTTCTTTCTTTTTTTTCTTTCTTTCCTTTTTTGAAGTTGGAGTTTCACTCTGTCGCCCAGACTGGAGTGCAGTGGCCGCTCCCGGCCACCGCAGCCTCGACCTGCTGGGCTCCGGCGATCCTTCCGCTTCAGGCTTCCAGGTAGCTGGAACTACAGGCACACGCTACCACGCCCAGCTAATTTTTTAATATATTTATTGTAGAGATGAGGTCTTGCCAAGTTGCCCAGGCGGCTCTCGAACCCGCGGGCTCAGGCAATCTATTCACCTCAGCCTCCCAAAGCGCGGGATTACAGGCTGAGCCACGGAGCCCGGCAAGTTACGATTTCTTAATTCAGAAAATCTAGAGCTCCTAAGGAAAGTGGGATCCATGGACAGAAAGACTTTAAGGGAAAAATCTGGTAACTCACAACAGGTCTCACAAACGGTTGTGTCCACACATGACAAACTGCCCAAACATAGCCTCCACTTTTGAATAATCCACCAGTTGCTCTGAGCTGCCTGCGGTGCCTGCCTAACACACCCCTGGAAGAAGCTCTACCCAGCTCACAGGCTGTTGGTGCCCAAGCATTCTGGAGACTATACCATCCCAAGTGCCAAATTGGAGACAAAGATGAACTTCCTTGCCAAAAAAACAGAACTTCATTTCAAGAACCCGCCAATGTGTAAAATATTCTTCCTGATTTCATATTTAGGGGGCTCATGGGGACGCTGTATTAACATATTCTGCACCTGTGTTTCCTGACCATGGAGCCTGAGAAAGATGGCGCCACACTCTGGGGAACAGGGCGAGGCTGGGGAGCAGAACGGCCCCCAACTCAGGCGATTCTCTTGCCTCCGCCTCCCAAAGTGCCGGGATTACCGGTATGAGACATTCCACAGGAATGTACAGGGTTGGAATGGGGGTCACTCTCTGGGCCACAGAGGTGGGATCCTGGCCTCCACCAGTGCTCCTTCCACACCAATGACTGCCCAGAGCCCATGACATCACGGCTCTGAGGACAGGTAGAGAAGTATGCCAGGGCCTATTCCTGGCACCCTGTGGTGGCAACCTAGAGGTTGAGAGAAGCTTCCTGCTCCAGATCAGTTTTATTTGGGAGTGGGCAGAAGCCACAAAGCCTGTATTGGGAGGTGACTAGGGACTTGGGGACCAAGTGGTCTTCCAAAGGTGCCACTTGTTCCTCCTTTTCTCGAGTGGTTTACCACACACTGCCAAATGTCATGATTTTTCGAAAGAACCGTAAGTAGACATCTAATCATCTTGGGCTACTGAGCTCCTAAGGGTAGTGACAGTAGGAAGCAGGATTTTGGGTCCCATCTGCACACTGGGGGACTCACACAAACCTTTAGGGGAGACAGCCCTGGGTGGCATCACATGCAGCGCGCCCTGCACACCTTTACATGCTTCCCTGTGGTTCACAGCACCCAGGAGGGTGGCCATGATTACATCACCACATTCACTTGGAGAAGCAGAGGGGCCAGTTGATGACAGAGCTGGAATTTGTGGCTCCTGGGATAAGAAGCTGACCCCTGCACACATGTCTCAGCTTCCTTTGTGGATCACCTCAACTGCAGTGAAAGCAGACCAGACCAGACCAGCAGATTCCTCCAGAGAAAGCATATCCTGTGTGTATATACAACATTTCCAGATTTGCCTGAGAAGCACTGCATTTTGGCCAATAAAAAAGGAGCCCTGGCTGGGCGCGATGACTCGTGCCTGTAATCCCAGCATTTTGGGAGGCTGAGGTGAGAGGACTGCCTGAGCCCACGGGTTCAAGACCAGCCTGGGCAACTTGGCGAGACCTCATCTCTACACAAGTCAAAAAATTAGCTGGGTGTGGCAGCATGTGCCTCTAATTCCAGCTACGTGGAAGGCTGAGAAGGAAAGATCACCTGAGCTCAGCAGATCAAGGCTGCAGTGACCATGAGCATGCTACTGCACTCCAGCTTGGGTGACAAAGTGAGACTCCAACTCAAAAAAAAAAAAAAGGAGCCTTAGCTAGGCGCAGTGGCTTATACCTGTAATCCCAGCACTTTGGGAGGCGGTGGCAAGAGAATTGCCTGAGTCCGTGGGTTTGAGACCAGTCCAGGCAACTTGGCGAGACCTAGTATCTACAATAAATAAAAAAAATTAGCCAGGCGTGATGGTGCACGCCCAGACTGGAATGCTGAGGTGGAAGAATCGCCTGAGCCCAGCAGGTCAAGGCTGCGGTGGCCATGAGCAGTGTGCCACTGCACTTCAGCCTGGGTGACAGAGTGAGACTTCCATTTAAAAAAAAAAAAAGGCCGGGCTTGGTGGCTCAGCCTGCAATCCCAGCACTTTGGGAGGCCGAGGCGAATGGATTGCCTGAACCTGCGGGTTTGAGACCCACCTGGGCAACTTGGCGAGACCTCGTCTCTACAATAAATCAAAAATCAACCGGGCATGGTAGCGCACACCTATAGTTCCAGCTATTTGGAAGGCTGAGGCGGAAGGATCGCCGGAGCCCAGCAGTTCGAGGCTGCGGTGGCCAGGAGCATGCCACTGCATTCCAGTCTGGGCGACAGAGACTCCAACTCAAAAAACAAAAACAAATGAGCCCTGGTGAGGGCCTGCTTGTATACACCATGCGCATTCCAAGTACCCCGCATCCCTTATCTTACTTAATTCTCAAGATACCATTATGCCCATGTGAGAGAAGAAAAGCAGAGATGGGGAGGAGGAACACCTGGGCAGAGGCAACTCAGTGACTGAGAGGAAAACTACGTCATCGTCCTCCGGGGCGAGCTCCCAGTGCTGCTCTGTATTTCAGTGTGCAAACTCCAAGGAAGGGAGAAAGCCCAAAGTGGTGGCAGATGAGAGCACATCCCCCCACACTCCCTCCTGGTGTTCTTGCCTCAGCGTGTTTCCCAGGGGCTGGCCAAAGGCTCACAACAGGCCCTTGGTCCTGCGTTTGCTGCAGGTCACTCAGGTTGATGTACTTATTCAGCTCAATCACTTTGTCCATCCAGAAAATGTCAGTCATTCCGTGATCGGAGAACATGATGACATTCAGGTCATCCTGCAGGCTCTCATCCTGTAGGGTGAGCAATGGCGGTCGTTAGAGCAGAGGGAGGGAGAAGGGGAAGGGAGAGAAAAGGAAAGAGAGAGGGAGAGAGAGAGACAGGAGGAGGAAGGGAACAGAGGACGGACTCTTACATCCGAGAAAGCTTGAAACTGAAAAGGATGGGAGAAAGGGTATTTTCTTTTCCTTTTTTAATTTTAAGAATGCGAGGTACTGACAGGATTAAGCAAACCAGTGGTCATCGTACAGGTAAAGTTGGTTCTCCCTTGGGTCCCCACTTTGCCTGGTTTGAGATCAGGTGCCCTTATTGATATGATGTGCCCCCCAGCTGTTTTCTTAATTCTGAATTTAGTCATCTACTCTTCCTCCCTGATAAGACACAGATCAAAACCACAACAAAAGCCCTTCAGGAGAGGGGAGGGTGAAGGCCAGACCCATCACCACATGTGTGGACACATTCCACAGTGCCTTTCGCTTTTCTAGGAACACTGTCTACATCTTCTGTGGCTCCTTCAACTCACGTGTGTGCTAAGAGGAGAACTATTGCTTACTCATATGGGATGTAAAAAAAATAAAGAATAAGAAAGTAAAACAACTTACTTCAAGTTACTCAACAAGCGTGGAGCAGAATTGGAACTGGAACCCCTGTCCAAGCCAAGCTACTTACCAAACTTACTAGGATTCTAAAGAACTGGGTCAGTTCTCTCCAGCTAAGCCAGGCGGGAAACACACTTCGGTCCCACTGGCCTGGCCGTAGGACAAGGGGTCTCCCGGTATCTCAAGAGGCAGAGTGTAAAGAAAAAGACTCATCCAGGCCCATGCCAGCCATCAAGAGTAAGAAGGAAGGTGTCGAGGGCACTGACAGTCAAGGGGACGAACAGAAAGTGGCAAGGAAGAGGGTCAGACCGGGGGGTCCCTGCCTCGGATCACCTGAATCCACTTGGTCATGTGCTGCAGGATGGTGTCCACAGCCTTGAGGGCGTCTTTTCTCTGCTGGGACGCAGGGCCGAAATGGTGACCTTCCACATCGATGCGCTCGTAGTAGATGGCAGCCATGTCAGCCCGGCCACTCCTGGAGGGAGCAGGGAGAGAGGCACAGTTGAGGGCAACCCCTGCCGGCTTGCTCCCTTCTCACCCCCAGGACTCTATGAAGGCCTTCACTCCCTGCCCCCCAAACCTTGTACTTGGACCAGGCAAAGCCAGCACCTCAGCATGAACAAGATGAGACCCCGAGGGAGAAACAGGCATACGGAACCAAGAATGGCCAGTCCTGAGCAGCTTGGAGATGAAAGTCAGAGGCCGTGTCTCCCTTGGCCATGTGGCTCATCATGCCCCAGAGTTGGAAGGTTTGACGAAAGGCAGAGACTCATTCTTACGGCTCCGCCCGTACCACCTGCTGTCATTGGAAGGTCAGAAAAACGAGAAGCAACCATTTGCATAGCTACTGTTGAATCATTATGGCACTTCAGGAAGTCTCTAAATAAAGTGCGGCCTTGTGGGTCTAATTGGCAAGAACAAGAACAGCATTTCCACAGCAACCCTGCAGGAGGCAAACGGATTAGTGTTCGAGGTCTGGCATCAGCAGATACCCCGGAGGCCCCTGTTCTACGGGAACACATGTGAAGGGTCTGTGGAACTGCAGACATGGAGTGAATTCAAGCCGTGACCCCCATGTCTACGGGCCCAGGAGGACCCTGGGTTTGACAAAGCTCCCCTCTTGGCCAGAGTACTGATAGTAAAAATCTAAGCTATTGAACTCTCAGTATGGGCTAAGTATGACTGGAAACCAGCGATATAAACTAGGGTGGGAGGCCTGCAGAATGGAGGAGGAGAGAGAAACACACGGTGCTGTCCACCGTGGCTGACCTCCCCAGCTTTGCCCACAGCTCTCCACAAAGCACCTGAAATAGATCGGAACAGTGATGACTGTGGTGAGGATAACAGTGTTGTTGTTCATGGTGACTAACAGAAGGTGAAGCAATTGAAACAAACGAAAGCTAATTTCTCTGCTTGGACTTTACAAGGATTAACTCTTGGCATATTGTCCTATTCGTCTTGAAAACTATATTTTAAACATGCCACACACACACACACACACACACACACACACACACACACACACACACACACACACAAAGTGACGTGGTGTCCCCTGATTCGGCCTCCGAATGCTTGGAACATGAGGAATAAAACAACGTGTCCCATAGCCTGTGGCACCTTGGATCTTGCTGTACACAGGGGAGGAAAATCAGTCCCATGGTAGTTCAGAGAGCTTGGTCTGCCCAGCCAGAGTTGAACAGCTCCTGCAACCCCTTCGGGTCTCTGGGGAGATATTGCCTTCTCCAGGAAGCTTCCTTGGATGCCCTCAGGCTAGACTGGGTGGTCCTCTGGCGTGCTCCTGTGGCACTCCGGGCCATTAATTTTCATACTGCGCTACTGTAATTATCCATTTATGTGTCTTTTTCATTCTCAAAATTGTGAGATTCTTTCACCCTGGGGAGACCATGATTCACTGCCGAATCTCAACTCTCGCCTGGCATTTGACACCTGTAGGAGGTCTGTATTGTCCATGGATAACCGTAAGTGCTCAATAAATGACAGCACCTATGGGCCAGCCACTGTGTAGAGGGATTGTACACGTGCGCATTATCATATTTCATCCTCAAAACAACCCTGAAAGGTAGGGATGTCTTGAACAGAGAGTTTAAGACCTTTGCCCCTACGTCCCACAGTTAGGAAGAGATGAAGCCATCCAGCTGACGCCCAGTCCCTGAAGACAACCACAGAACACTCTGAAAGAGCTCAGCAGTCCACACCCAGGGGAAGACATTCTGCGTAGCCTTGCTGGTCTTTGGGAAATGGTTCCTATTCTCTCACAAGAATCCCACCAAGGCTTCGAGAGCCGGATGTGAGACAAGGCAAGGGCGTCACAGCGACACCCAGTCACTTTCACTTTTGGAAGCTCAGCGTTCTGCCTGCGGGTTGAATTTGCCTCCAAAGTCTGGAGCCACAGTGAAAAGTCTCCTCACAGAAAAGCATTTACAGATTCTACAGGTGAGGAAATAGGCCATAAAGGGTTCTGGAAGTTACCGAAGGCCTCACAGATCAGAGATACGACTGGTACTGGGAATGTGCTGGGCCTTTGAATGTCCATCTACGCCATCCACTAAACTGGGGAGCAGGTTTCTGAGAACGTTCTGCCGGCTTCTTCCTTCCTCAGTCATCTTGCGGGAGGACACACTTTTTCATGATGCTCTCGGGTTCTACTGGGTACTCACGCATGGCTTTGAGGATGCCGTGGCTTCAAGTTAAGTGAAATGGTTAGTCATGTTCTTTTTGTCTTTGAGAACAAAACAAACTGGCTTCTCATCCATAAGTCTCACTGCCACCCTCCTCCACAGTGTGGACTGGGCTAAGTTATTATTTAGATGTCTCTCACAAATGATATTATCATCATGCATATTTGCTAATGTGTGAATGACTCAGACACACTCCCTCTGCTTCTGTAGACAGCAGAGAACAAAAAGTCACTTGAGGGTCCCACAGGCGTAGGCGGTGGGTAAAAGTTCCCACTAGATAATGGCATTTTCACACATATGCTGGAACTTTGGGGGACCCGTGAGCACTAGGCTGGGGCTGACGGCACTTCCGTCACTGTACTTGAATACTCTGTCCTCAGAGAAGCCTCCGCATTTAGTTGCTTTAGGGATTTAGATCTTCAGCATTCAAGATGTGCTGATTCACACAGAATATTACCTTGTAGATGTCCACACTTCTGGGATGCGACTGATATGAGGAGGGACCCACGAGGGGTCTTTGTAGTACAGCTTCCCTCACTAGGTAAGTGTTCTAGGAACTCAACAGCATTGATGTATCAGTTAGTGTTGTTGTGAGAGGCTGCGTTCTGCTTCAGTGAATTTTTTTCCTGAGATTCTTTAAATGCATCCGCCCATTTCATGACAGATGATTTACAAACGCACCTGCCCACCCTGTGCTGAGTGTTCAGCAGTTTTTGACCAAAAACGACATGACCCCTGTACCCACCCTCCCTATTCGCCTGGTCTCACTCCGAGTAACTTTTTTTTCTGTTTCCCTAGATGAAAAAAGTCCTCAAAGGGAAACATTTTGCTGATGGAGAAGAGGTGAAACCAAAAACAACAAAAGCACTAAAGTGCTGAAAAACTGTTTTGAGCAGTGGGAAAAGCATCTCGATAAGTGTATTGTATCAAACAGTGAGAACTTTGAAGGTGACTGAAATTTAAATACGTAAGTGTAAATGCACATTTTTTGTTGTTGAGTTGGAGCCTCACTCTGTCGCCCAGGCTGGAGTGCAGTGGCACGCTCACCAGCCACTGCAGCCTTGACCTGCTGGGCTTAGGTGATCCTTCCACCTCAGCCTTCTAAGTAGCTGGAACTACAGAGGCACACCACCACACCCGGCTAAAATACACCATTTTTAATAAATAAGTTCTGGTTTTTTGAGTTGCTCCTCGTATGTAGGGAAAATCCTATTTGACATGATGGTGACTTACAACTGCGAGGCCGTTTTCTGAGCAAATTTTGCTGTTGTCCTTTAGTTTCTCATTGTGTTAGGCCCCTCACCTGAAAGCAACAGTCACGGGGCTGGTTCCTTTAAGACTGTTTAACACATCACAAACCAACCGTGTGACCAGGAAGCCAGTAAGGATCACAGTTTACCCAGTGGCCTTGTGTTGGGAAGTTGTCAGTCCCAGAAGATGGGAGCACTGGATTTGGGGAGCTTGTGTGCCAGGGGTTGCACACAGGACTATTGTGAGAAGATTTGATGTTGACGTTTCATTGGTTCACCAGGGACCTCAGTCCTCAAGGGCAGATAGCTCTGACTGGTCAGGAGTTGGGCTGGCAGATGCCTGGTTGCCAGCTATGCTCCACATGGATCTGGTGTGCTCCCCAGGTCAGTTTATTTGCAATGAGCGGGTGGGGTGGGGAGAAACGTGTGGTCACTGATGACTCTGAGGTCCAGGAGTCATGCTGGAGTTATGTACACAACAGCCCAGCTACCTGACAGCTGCAAGGGACCTCTAGCCCTGGGATTTCAGGGACATCCAGGTTTTCCATCATCTTATGATTCTGTCTGGATTTCTTTGCAATGTAAAAAGCGTATAACAAGCCAGGCTCGGTGGCTCAGCCTGTAATCCCACGCCTTTGGGAGGCTGAGGGGAGTGGATGGCCT
>NW_007091132.1:397781-407965 GCF_000164805.1 Carlito syrichta
GTACTCGGAGGCTGAGGCGGAAGGATCGCCGGAGCCCAGCAGGCGAGGCTGTGGTGACCGGGAGTGGCCGCTGCACTCCAGTCTGGGCGACCGAGTGAGACTCCAACTCAAAAAAAAAAAGTGTATAACATATCCGTTTTCTTACTGAAGTCGGTTAGAAAGAGAGAAGTAGGGAGAAAGAAATGGAGAAGGAATTATTTGTTGACTGTTAAAAAAAAAATTAATCCTCCCAGGCATAGTGGCTCATGCCTGTAATCCCAGTACTTTGGGAGACTGAAGAGGGAGGATTGCTTGAGCCCAAGAGTTCAAGACCAGCCTGTGTGGTGGTGTGCACCTGCGGTCCCACCTACTCGAGACTGAGGAGGAAGGATGTCCTAAATCCAGAAGGTCAAAGCTGCGGTAAACTGTAATCCTGCCACTGCACTCAAGCCTGGCCAACAGAGTAAAGAAAAGAAAAGAAAAGAAAAATAATCCTACACTTAGAAATAAGGCCCAACAAATGACTGCCTGTCTTTTCAGTGGCATATTAGACTACTGTCCAATAAGCTTGTCTGAGTCACCAAGTTTAACTACCAATTAGAGCTCAGACTCTGTAAACCCAGCTGTTAACTTGTAGGAAACTGATAAGATGAAAATTACTTTTGTCCGAGAGAGAAAGCCAGCCCAGAAATTACGGTTTGATTTTCCTCTGCATTATTAAGCGTGTCTGCATCTAACAATAATCAGACCGCATCATTCTCCATCATTCTGTTTCTTCATCTGTGTGCGTTGCTCAGCTTCTCCTTTTAACCAGCTTTATCTTCCTGCAGCAAGAAATTAACTCCAGCTTTGGTACAATTCTCATACAAATTAGAGTAGTGGACACATGACAAAGTCTTCACTTTGAAAATTAACTGCTGACAAGGGCACTGAAACTAGACAAACCTAGGATCCAACTCTGACTTCCCTTCTCACTCACCTGGAGGCCTCAGATGAGGGGCAAAAATATCGCTGAGCCCAAATTTCTTTGCCTGAAAAGCCTCCTTGAAGGGTTCCGTTGGGTAGTAGATGAGCTGTTTGTAAAGCACTTTGGCACACAGTGCAAGGGAGGAAAGAGGAGAGAAATGTCCCCCATTTCTTTTTCCTTCTAGATGCCCTTCCATTCTTTTTCTTCATATGTGTGCCAGGCAGGGAGGCCTCTGCGGGCCTCTGAGTCTGCAGAACTCAGGCCCCATTCCCACCTGTTCCGCCCCACAGTCCTCAGGGAGGAGGGACCAGGCCAGGACTTCCATGGGGCCGAAGGAAAGGGCCACCTCATACCCATCCATTTCTTCTTTAACACCAGCGCTCTCAGAGGCTCTGGGGTCCTGAGGGATCCTTTGGAGCTGTCTCCAACAGCCTCAACAAAGAACATCAGCTGTGCCCCCCGCTCCTGCTGCCCAGTTGTGTAGTTGTGCCCCGACCCACCCTTTTGTGAGGCTGCACAGACAGCCGGGTCCCACTGTGGCTGCCTCCCCCTCCCCCCTCCCCCGCCCCACGAGCCCCTCGGGGCTTGTTTCCGCTTTAGCGCCACACACACCTTTCCCTGCCTGCTGAGCCATGAAGATCCTGCGAACAGAATTTCCAAGAGGCTGGATTAAGTGATGCGGATCACAAATGCTTTCTTTTTCTGACAGGCGAGGGGGGCGGGGTGCGGCGTGCGGCCTGGAGGGCGCCCGTGTGAGCTGGCGAGGCACATGGAGCTCCCGTGAGCCCCCAGGCCCGGGATTGCCCCCAGAGATGAGAATGTCACAGAGGTGGTTCTCGTTCCCTCTCCCTGTCTGACTCTGGAGAGTCTTAGAGGTGTGGGCGTAGACCAGGGTGGCGAACGGAGGAGCTGACGCTGGAGTAGTCTCAGTCACTGCGTTCTCAGTAGAGACCCCTGAGGTGGGCCCTGAGGCCTTTGGAAAGAGCTGGGCCCTGGCTCCACCACCTGCTGGCCTCTGAGATCCGGCCCAAGGTATCTTGCCTTCAGAGACTTGGTGGTCTCTTTTGAGAGATGGGAGAACAACAGCGACATAGTAGGGCAGATGTGAGAGCAAAGTGGGCTATGGAGACACAAGGCCTTTAAAGCCACAATCCTAGCAGATGGAGGTTACAGATGTCAGTTCCCTTCCCCTCTTCCTTTCCTCTGGGCTAGAGGCTATCCAAGTTCAAAGGGAGCATCTCACAAGGCTATGATGGGTTAATAAGGCATTATGAGAACTGGATGCAACACCCAGATCAATCATGGATGAGGGAGTCTTCCTTCCTACAGAGACATGTGCAGCTGCTTGACTGACCTGGCCCTGCTGTTGAAATGTCCCTGGGTAGACCTCCATGTGAGGATCCGAAAGGCCTCTTTTCCTGTGTCCCATTCTCTCTGCTTCCTAACAGTAAAGTGGACAGAGAAAGACAGTCTATGAAATACTGACTCGGAGAAATGTGTGTATGTGTTTGGACACCTGTGTGTGAAAACTCTTCAAATAATAGCTAGGAATTTGAGGTAGAGTTAAGCAGAAATCAAGAAGTGAGCTGTGGAGGTCTAGACATATACTTCCTTCCAGGGATCTCTGATGGAGATACGGATAATTGTGTGTCTGTGCCTAGGTACACATACCAAGAGAATTAATGATTTCTTTGAGCATTTTATTGCATGGATGAGCTACTACTGCTAAGTGCCCTCGATTGACCTAGACTGCTCTAGACCGGATATCTCTCTCACTCACCTCACTCCTGATGAAGACAGAGGTTACATTTCTTTTAAGGAACAATGTTGACCTACTGCTTAGTCATTTACTCAATTTGCAAGAAGGTAATGATAATTTGTAGGAAGGTAAAAATGCACAGGTCGGCTGAAGGAGGTGCTTCCCTTGTCTTGGGAGAAGCCCAAGCCATCTGACTATCTGCCATAGGCAGTATCATCCAGCTTATTACTGTTCTTTTCTCATTGTCATTTCAAGAACTGACTAGTATCTGCTTACTTTTCGAAAGGGGCTGTTTCCCAGTGGCCCTGTTAACTTTGGCAATATGAAGACTATCACTGACCTGGTTCTATTCTGCTGGGCCTTCACCGCCACCCACCAGGGGCATCATTCATATCGTAGATGACATGAATGCCACCCCACGGAGCTCGAGGCCATTTATAAACGGTGTTGAGTTGGACAAGGTTGTAGCACCAGGACATGTCATGCAGAGGTTTAGCCCAGGGCCACTTTCCTGGGCTTCCAGTTCTTTGTAGCCTTTTCTTTCTAGCGGTACTTAATGTCTTCGCTAAAGACACACATACACCCACGTGCCGCAACACCACCACCACCACCAACAACAACAACAACAAAACCCTCCCCATTCCTAAGTACTTGCCAAGGTAAAGATGCAATTTGCTGTATTTCATGGCTTTGCCATGCTGTTTGAAAAGAAAAGGAAAGGAAAAAAAAAACTTCTCTAAAGGAAACACAGCCCATCTCCCAGCAAAATTCCCCCAACATTTTGGTGTCCCTCAGGACAGCGATATCTGCTGAGATGGGCCAGTGCATAAACCCTCCTGACCTGGGATTCTCACGACTGTGGGCTTAGTGGCTCCTGCACCTCTGAACCACTGGGTGGTGTATGGCGAGAGTCCATCGGGCTGAACGTGGAAAGGATGACTCTGCCAGGCAGACTCTTGGGTTACTTGGAGGTATGTGTATGACAATTTGAACACAGATTTCCATATTTGGCATGGCAGTGAGCTGTAGAGAGGGCTGGCATTTGGGGTGTGTTGGAAACAGCACTGGCTAATCATAGAGCGATTCCAAAATTCCAGCCCAGCTCATCTGCCGTGTGACTGTGCTATTCTGCTTTGTTTGCACAAAACTAGACTGTACTACAATATTCCGCCTCGTCCTGTGTGTGGTTTTCCAGCACTTGTGGCCAAGAAAAATGAAGCTGAGTGGGCAGGAGGCAGGATCAGGTAACACACAGGATGTACAAATCATGTGAAGAATACATCTTGAAAGGTTATGAGTCTGCCACTTCCCTCTCCCCACCCCCCAGAACACAAATCTATGCTTTAAAATATGTAACATCTTGGCCGGGCTTGGTGGCTTACATTGGCAATCCCAGCACTTTGGGAGGCAGAGACAAGAGGATTGCCTAAACTCAGGGGCTCGAGACCAGCCTGGGCAACTTGGCGAGACCACGTCTCTACAATAAATCAAAAAATCAGCCAGGTACGTGCCTGTGGTTCCAGCTACTTGGAAGGCTGATGCAGAAGGTTCGCCTGAGCCCGGCAGGTGAAGGCTGTGGTGGCCGTGAGCGTGCCACTGCAGTCTGGCCTGGGCGACAGAGTCAACTCAAAAAACTGAAGAGTAACTTCTCAGTTTTTAGGTATTTTGAGCCTATTTGCTGTCCAACCTGCCAATCAGGTTTCTGTGGCTCCATGGACTGTCTCACTAGTGTTCATGGAAAGGGAATTATTCTAAGGAGCAGTGAGGGCATGCTGTTGTTTGATCCTTTCATCGTTCCGTGAGGGGGCCTGCTGCTCACCATGATAGGACTGGGATACGGCTAGAATAAAGCTCCAGACCGGTCAGCTCTGTATCAGAGGCGGTCTCCATTCCAGGCCCATCCAAGGGGTTGTGGGGTTAGTGCTAGTGGATCTGCACACCATGCCTGGGCAATGGGCTGCTGGCTGTGCCCAGCTTGAAGGAGGGGAAGGTCTTGTCCCTCGATTACTGTGGGTCTTCTAGCTGGCCCGCCCAGGAAATGCATTCGGCAGCCAAGATGACCTCAAGTCCACCCCTGGGCACTTGAGACCCCAATGTCCTTCACCGTCTGGCTGCTAATCTCTATTGCACATTCCCACCTGGACTCCCATCTGGACCTCCACTTCCAGTGATTTCTAAGACGGGTTTGAGGCTTTGTTCTGACTTAGCTTGTCAGTCAGCTTTCTTAACAGACTCTTGTGTGCTATTCAGGACAGCATTCTGACTTCTGCATTTTCAAGATATGCATCATGGTTCCAGGTAGGAGGGAAAAAACAGGTTCTGTGATCTAATATGCTAATGTGCATGTATATTTCCAAGAAGGGGATAGGGCAAGGAATTTTCCCAAACATATCTGACCTCAGATCCTCCCTTTTTTTGTCAAACACTTATTATATCTTCTGAGATACAATGGTTCACTAAATCATGATTAGGGACATGCTGACATGTATATTGCTTCTCCATTGGTCAGCAACATAAAAACGGGGTCCCAAACCCCTGGGATTTTCTCGCTCTCCATTTAGCAATTTCAAAGCATGAAGTCCTTTGCTCACAATGATTCCCTGCTAGCATACAAGAGGCTCATCAACTCCCTAAGACATTATTCCACCTCCTCTAGGCCTTCTTAATTCACTTTAGGATCCATGACTGATCCTGGAAACAAGGAAGAACAATGGAATGGCTAGAAATTTGGAGCACTTACTTGAATGAGTCCAGAGCATCGTTGACTGCATTAGCAAACTGGATATCCGTTGGGGCATATTTGTATTCTATGCAGTGAGTAGGCCTGACACCCAGGATCTCAGCCTCACATCCTAAGAAGGAAAAAGGTGGCACCTAGTTACTCTTTTCAGTAAGCGAGGCAGGGTTATGAGCCTATTTCAGGATGTGAACACCAATTGTCGGAATAATTTATTTTTACATTTTCATGAAGTGAAATAGCACTGCTGCTTAGTAGCATGTTTCACCGTTATGTCGCTTGACTCAAGCAGAAGTTCTCAAATGTCATTCCTATGCAACACGAGTGTCCCATGACACAGAATGGCAAAAATTGGATACTGGCTATCTTTTCCCAATTTGAAACAACACAAATATTAACAGATTTCTGTGACGACTAAACCTTTTAGTGAACCTTTGCCTATTTTAGAATCAAGTATGAGGTAGCATCTGATTAGCCAGAGAATTCTAAAATAAATATTTCACTATCCTGTGGTATTATACAAAGACTAACTGTATTCAGAGGTATTCCGCTAGATTATCAAGCAAAAAAAATCATTGAGGAAGGAGTAAAAGCCATAAGCTCACCTGTCCCAAAAGAGAATAAAAGAATCAATGGCATTCAGATATGAATGGGCTCAACTTCTCGGCCCCAGGACAAGTGGGAATTGTTGCCCTGAGGAAGAGAAACCCAACCATATAAGGAGGATATAGAGCTGGAGAGGGAGGAGTTAGTCAGCTTATGTTAGTTGAGTGAATATTTACCGGGCATCTACTATGACCAGTCACTATGTTCAGACAGAGTAGAAACAAAAACGAATCAGTCTGGGTCTCCTGTTTCAAAGGAGACATATAGGAACCCAGTGTAATAATGTGACTGTTAAAGTGAGATAAACACCTCCCAGGTGGCATGGGAATCAGATGAGGGGCATTTACTCATGTACCATTTCCTCCTGAAAACCTTCCTGGAATTCCCGCATTGAGCTCCGTCTTGCAGACTTGTAGACTCAACCAAGGCAATTAGGGGTGCATTAGGGCCGGGAGGGGCAATCCAGGCCAAGAGGGCAGCAAGACCAAAAGTTCAGAGAACTTCTGAGTAATCGTGTGTGTGTGTGTGTGTGTGTGTGTGTGTGTGTGTGTGTGTGTGTGTGTGTGTGTGTAGAACTGTGCATACAGTAAAATGCCATATAGGACTGCCAGGAGACTAGATGCTGCTCTCCCCTGTAGGCCAGGGCAAATGATTTTCATGCTGGAAGGGAGCGAAGTGGGACAAGCAGGGAGTAGAAGAGGAAGAAATCTCTATCAGGAAGCACATCGATCCCACCCCGAGAACATCTGCCAGATGGTTACAGTTGATTTAAAAGATAACGGGCCAGCCAGGTGCAATGGATCATAATTGTAATACCAGCCCTATGGGAGGCCAAGTGTGTATATATATATATACACACATACATATACATATATGTTTCTACTATGTCTGAACATAGTGACTGGTCATAGTAGATGCCCAGTAAATATTCACTCAACTAACATAAGCTGACTAACTCCTCCTTCTCCAGCTCTATATCCTCTATACATATATATAATATGTATATATGTATATACACACACCACACATCTATAGATATATATATTATATATATTATATTTGTATACATATATGGTGGGACAGCCTCCAGGAAGAATCCCTTCGTCTGGCATACCAAGGCAAGAGCTAAGTGCATCATAGGTGGCTCCATCTCTCTCTGCCTGATATCTTGGGATAAGGGAGAGCTAGGGCCGTCTAGGCCAACTGACAGAGAATTAGGAGGCTGGCAGCTCCCCTTTCCAAACATGTTTATTGAGTAGGACAAGTAGGTGAGGTGATCCAGAAATAAATAGTGCTCATGGCTTCTGAGGAAATGTTCATTATCGAAAGAAATGCCAGTGGAGTCGTGACTTGCTATGTCAATGTAGACACCTGTGTTTTATCTGTTGAAGGGTGTTTTTGCATTTTTATTGTTTTCTCAAAGCTATTTTTCCTGTATCTGCCCTATGCTCAGTGCCAGAAACCCAAAACCAAATAAGACATCACCTGTTCTTTAAGAGTTTAATAGCCTTATACAGTGAGACCAGGTGTCTGCTTCTGGCATCTCTGACGCATGTGTGAGTGAGTTTGCAAGTAATGTAATTTTGACCAGGTTTTGCAGATAAAAGAAACAGTTGTGTGTGTGTGTGTTTGCCATTAATAGCAAATCATACATGTGTTTTTTGTATAATCAATAGGAAGTATGTTTGTTAATATTATCAAACATATATTCTCTTAATACTTTTATTTGATTAAAATGAAGCTGGACTTTAAACTGGCTTAGTAATACAGTTCGTCCAGGAAATTAATCTTGCTTCAGTTTAAAGTAGGAGACAGACTATTTTTATTGATTAATTACATATAAAAGTCTATAGTATGGAAAGAAGAAGTATGCAGCAAAGCAGAGCTTTTGTTATACTATTATGGAATGTTTTATTTTGGATAATAATTAATTTACATTTAAATATAACAATTAATTTAGTTAATCAAGGGCCATGGCAGCACCCACCAAAGGCTAAGGGTAAGATAGGGTAATTGAGAGCAATTCCCCTCAATGTACACAAACTCTTCACCCAGTTCGAGGCGACAGCTCATCAAAGACTAGGCACAGAATATCAGGGTGGAGAGAGATCTTTCAACTAGCAGAATGTTGTGGATAATTCTGGAGAGAACAAGAATTTCTCCGTGACCCAAGAGGTTAGCAGCATAAACTCTCTATGAAAAGCACTGCACAAATTCCAAGATCTCTAAAGTGATCATCCTTATTATTTATCACATTTGAAGCTAGTGGCAAAATGAATCACATTAACTCTTCCCAAAAGACCAGACTCAGCTCAACCAGATTAGATTGACTTGGATGCCGCCCTAGAGAACTGACATAGGAAGGAATATAGACTCTTCTGGGGAAAACATCAATTGCAACACTATTGTTTTTTTTCACGCAATGTTCAACATCTAATCAAAAATCAGGAGACATGCTAAAAAGTAGTAAAATGTGCCCCATAATTAAGAGAAAAAATAATCAACAGAATCAGATGCACAAATGACACAAATGTTGGCCAGAAAGGGTAAACATGAAATAAATTTTTAAAAAGATTATTGACTAGTTACAGCAAAATGAACAACAGTACGTTACAGGGTTTTTAAAATATGTGCAAGTAAAACATATGGCAATAAGAATATAAAGAGTATATATATGTGGATAAATGGCATTATAAAATTTTAGGCCAGGCACAGTGGCTCACGCCTGTGATCCCAGGACTTTGGAAGGTGGAGGCAGAAGGATTGCCTGAGCCCAGGGGTTTAAGACCAGCCCGGGCAACACGGCGAGACCTCACCTCTACAATAAATCAAGAAAAATTAGCTAGACGTGGTTGTGCTGGCCTGTCGTTCTAGTTACTTGGAATGCTAAGATGGAAGGATCGCCTGAGCCCAGCAGGTCAAGGATGTGGTGACCGTCAGCATGCCACTGCACTCCAGCCTCAGCGAAAGAGAGAGACTTTAACTAAAAAAAAAAAAAAAAAAAAATTTTAACTCTAACATCATTTGTGAATATATTATTTCAAAATAGAACATGAACAGGTTATGGATGTTGAAATGTCAAGAGTAACCATTAAAAAAAAAAAAAACAGTAAAATCTAATATTCCAAATTATTTCAACAAAAGCTAGGAGAGAGTACCAGGAAAGGAGGAGGAAGCATTTTCATTCCTGATGAAGGGAAGGGATCTCATTTTAGATATTGATATTAAATAATTGAATAGATCAGGCACAGTGGCTCACACATGTAATCCTACCACTTGGGCGATTGAGCAGGAAAGATTGCTTGAGGCCAAGAATTCAAGACCCACCTGGAAGACATAGATAGACTCCAATACTACAAGAAAAAAAATGTTTTAATTGGTTGAGTGTGGTGACACACACCTGTAGTCCCAGCTACTCAGGAGGTTAAGGCAGGAGGATTACGTGAGCCCAGGAGTTTGAGGCAGCAGTGAGTCATGATTATGCCACTGCATTACAGCCTGGGTGACAGAGTGAGACCATGTCTCTTAAAATATATTTTTTATATATATAATAATGATTATATTATAATTTACAAATCACTAAAGGAAGAAAAACTTGTTCAAATATCAAAGCTCATAAAAGTGAAAAGGCGGAAGCATTCAAGAAGTATTAATAGCTGGGTGGGTAGCTCATGCCTGTAATTCCAGACTGGAGGGGCAATGACACACTCACGGCCACCCCAGCGTTGACCTGCTGGACTCAAGCCATCCTTCTGCCTCAGCCTTCCAAGCAGCCGAACTACAGGTATATGCTACCACACCCAGCTAATTTTTTTGATTTATTGTAGAGATGAGGTCTCACCAAGTTGCCCGGGCTGATCTGGAACCTGCGGGCTCAGGCAATCCACTTGTCTAGGCCTCCCAAAGTGCTGGACTTACAGGCTGAGCCACCAAGCTTGACCTAAACTCTATTTTAAAAGGATGGGGTTTTTTGTTTGTTTGTTTTTGAGTTGGAGTCTCACTGTCGCCCAGACTGGAGTGCAGCGGCTGCTCCCGGCCACCGCAGCCTCGACCTGCCAGGCTCCGGCGATCCTTCCGCCTTAGCCTTCCAAGGAGCTGGAACTACAGGCGCGCGCTACCACGCCCAGCTAATTTTT
>NW_007091132.1:407985-409397 GCF_000164805.1 Carlito syrichta
GGCGGGTCTCGAACCCGCGGGCTCAGGTAATCCACTCACCTCAGCCTCCCAAAGGCGGGGAATTACAGGCTGAGCCACTGAGCCCGTCTTTAAAAGGATGTTAATGTTTAAAAGGATGTTAAGAAACAAAATCCAACTGTAAACTTGATAAAATTCACACTTAAAATAAAATGATGCCAAAAGATCAGATATAAAAGATTGGAGGAAAAAAATTCCCTAAAGCTAAACCAAAAAATCGGTATGTCAGTGGTATTAATGTAGATTTTAGTATCAGAAGCCTGAAACAGGTACAAATCCACAGTTATTAATGTATAGGATTGTTTATATATCATAAACATGCACACAAAAAATCTTGGAAATGTCAAGTGTCAAATTACAAAATTAGTTCAAGACATTAATGATGGTTCAAGATATAAAGAATAAATGGAGACATAAGGGATTTGAAGTCAGTATCAATAACCTGGATTCAATAGTGAAAACATTATCTTATTAATATAGAATGTATATTCTTCATTCCTCAAAATAATAAAAGTCAAATATATGACAAACCCACAGGCAATGTCATCCTGAACAGAGAAAAGTTGAATGCATCCCCCCTCAGAAATGGAAAAAAGCAAGAATGCCCACTTTCACTATGCCTATTCAACATAGTACTGGGAGTCCTAGCCAGAGCAATCAGTTAAGTGAAAGAAATAAAGAGTATCCAAATTGGAAAAGAAGAAATCAAATTATCTCTGCATGCCAACAATATGATCTCTTACCTAAAGAATCCTAAAGACGAGTGCTCCCAGGGCTTGGACGCGCCTGATGCGCCTAGCAGATTTGGTGAATAAATGTCCTGCAGCTGCTTGATAACTCACTGACAAAGAGTTCCACTTCCAGAAGTATTTTAAAGAAAAAAGGGGAAGAAAAGAAGAGAAGATCCAGAAGAGCGGAGACGGGGCAAGATGGCGACGGCATAGGTGAACTGGTGAGATTCTCTGAACGGACCAAGACTGCAAACTGCTGAATAGACAGACAGTAAAACAGAGGGAAAAGTGAACAAAACCAGAAGACCCTCATAAGGAAGAACAGGTCATTGCAGAAGAGAAATAAAAGCAACCCCACCTTCCCTCAAAAACCGAATTGAAGAGGGGGAGGGAAAGGGGTAAAGGGAGAAAAATCTACAGAAATGAAGAAAAACCAAAAGAAGAGTATGGGTCTCTCCCAGACGCCTGGGAGAGCAGACACTGAGAAAATTGACTTTGGAATACAAACAATGAAAAGTCCCCAGAATGAAGGGTCTCAAAATGCAAATGTAGATATCAAAACAATAATGGAGAGACTAAAAAGAATTGAGGAGACACAAGAAGAAACTAGGAAGGAGCTGATATCTGAGATAACAGTAATAAAGAATACTGTGAATGAAATAA
>NW_007091132.1:410723-411540 GCF_000164805.1 Carlito syrichta
ATGCACCTTTTCGGACCACAGTGGAATAAAAATAAACATTGACACCAACAAAGTCCCCCCAAAACCCACAAAGACATGGACACTAAACAGCATGATGCTAAATAACTCCTTGGGTCAATGATGACATCAAAATAGAGATCAAAAGATACCTGGAAACAAATGAAAATAAAGAAACATCTTACCAAAATCTCTGGGATGCCTTAAAAGCTGTAATAAGAGGGGAATTTATATCCCTACAAACACACATGAGGAAAATGGAAGGAACAGAAATTGACAACCTAACAAGCCACCTAAAGAAGCTGGAAAAGCAAGACCACAAAAACCCTAATTTCAGCAGAAGAATACAGATCACCAAAATAAAAGCCCAAATCCAGGACATAGAAGACAAAAAAAAATACAAAAAATCAATGAAACAAAAAGCTGGTTCTTCAAAAGGGTAAACAAGATTGATGGTCCCCTAGCTAGACTGACCAAGAAAAAACGAGAAAAAAACCAAATAAGCATAATCAGAAACACAAAAGATGAAGTCACATCTGACCCTGAAGAAATACAAAAGATCATTAGAGACTACTACGTACACTTGTATGGAAACAAACTTGAAAACCAGAAGGAAATGGAAGACTTTCTGACATCACACAACCTACCTAGGTTGGAACAAGAAGAAATTGAGACCCTAAATAAACCAATAACAATCAAGGAAATCGACCACGTAATAAGAAAACTTCCTACAAAAAAAAGCCCTGGTCCAGATGGCTTTCCAGCAGAATTCTACAAGACATTTAAGGAGGAGCTGATACCAATCCTACTGAAGGTATTG
>NW_007091133.1:0-879 GCF_000164805.1 Carlito syrichta
CTGAACCTAAGAGTAATTGGGCTTCTGGAGGCAGAGAGAAAAATAGAGGTCACACTGGAACAAACATTTCATGAAATCATTCAAGAAAACTTCCCTCATCTCATCAAGGATGAAAAAATTCAAACACAAGAGATTCAGAGAACCCCTGCTAGACAACAAATGAGAAGACCAACTCCCAGACACATAATAATTCACCTAAACAAAGTAACTAAAAAGAAAAAATCCTAAAGGCAGCAAGAGAAAAAGGCCAGACTACCTACCAGGGAAGACCAATTAGAATAGCAGCAGATTTATTCACAGAAAGCCTTCAGGCTAGGAAAACCTGGAGCCCTATCATCAAAGTTCTAAAAGATAAATAATTTCAACCAAGAATAACCTACCCAGCCAAACTAAGCTTCATTAGTGAGGGAGAATTGAAATCTTTTCCAGATATCCAATCCCTAAGAACCTACGCTGCCAACAGACCACCTCTACAGGAAACACTTAAGAAAGTACTGAACACAGAAGAAAAAGAAAAAAGAACAACAACATTCTTCACAAGAGTACAGGCAAAAGATTAAAAACACACATGAACCAACTCCAAAACAAGAAAAACAACAAACAAACAGGAACAACAACTCTGTAAGAATCTTATGACAGGGATCAACTCTTGCATTTCAATTATTAGCCTAAATGTGAATGGACCAAATGCACCACTGAAAAGATATAGAATGATCAAATATCATCAGGCAACATTCTATTGCCCTCAAGAGACTCACCTCACTAGAAAGGGCACCCACAGACTCAAAGTAAGAGGATGGGAAACAAACTTTCAGGCAAAAAGGAATACAAAAGAAAGGAGGAGTAGCGATCTTAATTTCAGACAAAATACCCTTCAAG
>NW_007091133.1:2225-3272 GCF_000164805.1 Carlito syrichta
AAAACTACCTACAAAAAAAAGCCCTGGTCCAGATAGCTTTCCAGCAGAATTCTACAAGACATTTAAGGAGGAGCTGATACCAAGCCTACTGAAGGTATTCTAGGTGATTGAAAAAGATGGAACTCTCCCCAAATCATTTTACAAAGCAAACATCACATTGATACCCAAGCCAGGTAAAGATCCAACAAAGAAAGAGAGCTATAGGCCAATATCTTTGATGAACATAGATGCTAAAATTCTCAACAAGATCCTAGCAAGATTCAGTAATACATCTCAAAAATCATCCATCATGACCAAGTAGACTTTATTTCTGGGATGCAAGGCTGGTTCAACATTCGTAAAACCATAAATGTAATTAAATACATCAACAAATGTCAAAACAAAAACCACATGATCATATCATTAGATGCAGAAAAAGCTTTTGATAAAATCCAGCACCACTTCTTGATAAAAACCCTCGAACATCTAGGCATACGGGGAACATACCTCAAAATAGTAAAAGCCATCTATGAGAAACCCACAGCCAGCATACTCCTATACAGACAAAAATTAGAACCATTTTCCCTGAAAACCAGAACAAGAAAAGGATGCCCACTCTCACCCCTCCTGTTCAATATAGTATTGGAAGTCCTGGCTCGAGCAATCAGAAAAGAGAAGGCAATCAGGGGTATCCAAATAGGAAAAGAGGAAGTCAAGTTATCTCTCTTTGCAGATGACATGATTGTGTACCTTGAAAACCCAAGAGAATCTGTCAAAAATCTCCTTACACTGATAAAGGCCTTTGGCAAAGGCTCAGGATACAAAATAAATGTGCAAAAGACAATTGCATTTCTTTACCCCAATAATAAACAAACAGAAACCCAAATAAAAAACACAATTCCATTCATAATAGCCACAAAAAAAAAAAAAATGAAATACCTTGGCATCTTCCTAACCAGAGACGTGAAAGACCTTTACAATGAAAACTACAAAACACTACTCAAAGAAATCAAAGATGACACAAACAAGTGGAAAAATATCTCATGCTCATGGATTGGAAGAATCAAC
>NW_007091133.1:3395-17005 GCF_000164805.1 Carlito syrichta
GGTATAAGAACAGGCATATAGATCAATGGAATAGAATTGAGATTCCAGAAGCAAAACCTTCAATTTCTCAACCAACTCATCTTGACAAAGCCTCCATCACGTACCACTGGGGAGAGGAGAACCTATTCAGTAAATGGTGCTGGGAAAACTAGTTGACCACATGCAGAAGATTGAAACAGGACCCCTATCTATCCCCATGCACAAAGGTTAACTCCAAATGAATCAGAGACCTGAATGTAAAACCTCAAACCATAAGAACCTTAGAAAATGAAGGACATATCCTCATGGAAATCGGAACTGGCATCCAATTTCTGAACAAAACCCGAAACCCACAGATCATAAGAGAGAAGATAGACAAATGGGACCTTATTAAACTGACAAGCTTCTGCAAAGCCAAAGGAACCATCAAGAGTGCAGGGAGACAGCCTACAGACTGGGAAAAAGTATTTGCCAACACCAGGTCTGACAAAGGCTTAACATCTTGGATCTACATGAACTCAAACATGCTGAAAAGAAAAAAACAACCCCATTATAAAATGGGCAAAAGATATGAACAGACACTTCACAAAGGAAGACATCTGAGCAACCAACAGACACATGAAGAAATGTTCAACCTCACGAATCATCAGGGAGCTGCAAATCAAAACCACACTGAGATACCACCTAACTCCAGTCAGAATGACAATTATCAACAACTCAAAAAATAACAGCTGCTGGAGAGGGTGTGGCAAAAAGGGAACACTTCTACACTGTTGGTGGGAGTGTAAACTAGTGCAACCTCTGTGGAAAGCAGTGTGGTGATTCTTAAAAGCTCTAAATATCAACCTCCCATATGACCCCACAATCCCCCTACTGGGCATATATCCTAAAGTACTCAAATCACTCTATAAAAAAGATACCTGCACACGTATGTTTATTGCAGCATTGTTCACAGTAGCAAGATCCTGGAAGCAACCATGCTGCCCATCAAAAGAGAACTGGATTAAAAAATGTGGCATATATACATGATGGAATACTACGCAGCCATAAAAAGGAACAAAATCATGAATTTTGCAGCAACCTGGATGGAGCTAGAGTCTATAATACTGAGTGACCTCTCACAAAAACAAAGATCTGAGTATCACATATTGTCACTCATATAATGGACCTTCAACATCCAACGTAATGGTATAAGAAAATGACTGACAGTGGTGGGAAACTATTGGGGTGGGGGGGAGGGAGACAGGATCAGTGGCAGCAAATATCTGTCTGGGGACGGGGAAACACCTCTTATCAACAGGGTTCCTGAATGAAACGTACTTGTATACCTAACCCTTAACTGTACCCCACAACACCATAATAAAAAATATTGATTAATTAAAAAAAAAGTAAAGAAAATGTATTTTGATTTTTAGGCCCACTATTACCAATATGTTTATTCATATTTTGTTTCCTCCCATTGGATTCTTAATTCATTTAAAATGGAAACTCTGTCATACCCATATTTGTACCTCTTAGAAAACCAGTACAATATCATGCACTCAAAAATGTACTGAATTGAATACCTTTCTAGTGGAGTCTGCTTATCTGCATATTCAACTGGCAGATTAGACATAAAATAGTAGCATTATTGAACATTGACTGCATCTTAACAACTGCTCTGTTCATTTCATTTGCATAACTTTTGTTCAAGTATTTCACAACTCAAAGCTTTCTTTTGGACCATAACCCAAACATATTTAAAAAGAAAAATTAAGCTCTTTGTGGGTATTTTTGAGTTTTATAAGAGAAAGTGTGGTATTAAAACTATTGATTGATAAAATGAAAAAAAAAAAAGAAATGTATATATGGGGAAATACCCGAGTGTGTTATTCTTCACACTTAGTGAAGAATAACACTAAGCAGATATACCCTGTTTGACTGAAACACACCTGGGGAAAATTGGTGCTAAATCTGCATATTTGACAACAGTAACATAATATGTGAATCCTAAGAAGGAAGTCAAAGTTTGCTTTTTCCCACACTTAACAAAAGTGGGAAGAATAGAATTCTGTCAGTGTGATAAATACCAGGAAGTTATCAACAACAAGTAAGAAGAGTATCTGTAACTAAGGATATCCAGAGAGAGGAGAATTCTAGGATAGTTTTCTTGAATTTCCTACCATAAAATCCCAAATGCTTTATGGAATTTTTTTGTATGTGTAATAATGTAGGGTTCTTTCACATATTTTTAATCCCTTTGACCTTCTGGGTGGATTTAGGAAATTATTGCAATCAAAGTGGGATTTCACAGAATGTATATTTCACAAGGAGTTGTATGTGTTTGCCTTGTTCAATTGTAATAAGTGACAAAATTGGCCTTAAGCAAAGTGTCTAAGTAGGTGCTGAAACTTTTAATCCAAGCTCCATGGACATTGGATGAGAATCAATGTGTGTTACATCTTAATGTTCACACAAATAAGATATTTCTTAAAAATCACATGGGAAAGATTTATTTCATAAATATAAGCCTGATATGTATATGTTATTGCTTAATAGTCTGGCTAGTTAATGAAGGTTTAAGATTTATTAGAGTATAATTCAGATTGGGCGTGATGACTCAGCCTGTAATCTCAGCACTTTGGGAAGCCAAGGAGAGAGGATTGCCTAAGCTTGGGGTTCAAGATCAGCCTGGGCAACTTGATGAGACCTTGTCTCTACCATAAATAAAACACAAACAAAAACAAAACTAGCCAGGCGTAGTGGCATACATCTGTATTTCCAGCAACTTGGAAGGCTGAGGTGGAAGGATCGCCTGAACCCAGCAGGTCGAGGGTGTGCTGGCCTTGAGCGTGCCACTACACTCTAGCCTAGGCAACAAGAGTGAGACTCCAAAGAAAAAAGTACATATATGTATCATCCAAGGGCAAGTGCTAATACATATAAACGCCTGCAATCATAGACCAGAAAATTAAACAAATATTTTAAGACTGAGAGGCATTGTACGCAATTGTCTTAGACTAAGAGACTTTTATGAGAAATATTTTACCAGCAAACGAGTTTTGAAGTAAGAAAATTCAACCCTAGCAAATAAATAGCAAGAGATTCTTTGGCTCTCTCTTTGCCAAAGTAGCAGGCTTGTTTTTAAAGTTTATATAACCATTTGTATTTTAAGCAGGTTTTTGAGAAATTGAAAGACAGCTTGGTAAGCTGATGCTTCTTTCCTCAAAACAGACAAATTTTTAAAATTTCTTTTTAACATGAAGTCAGTAGAACATTTCCCTAGTATGAAGCATCACAAATTTATTGACTTAAATGTTGTTGGAGGACCTGTTATATATTGCCCTTGTCACTGAAGATTCTCCAGAGAATAAAACAAAGTATCTGCTGTCAAAGAAAATATATATTGGTGAGGAGAAATAGACAATAAACTAATAAATCTGTATAATGATAATAAGCCTGTGTCATATTTGTACTCTGAAATACTATTAGGCTAAATAGCCAAAGTTAAGAAATATGGACAGAGAAAGGGTGGGATATACTATTTTAGTCAGAGTGTTCAGGGAAGGTCTCACTTAAGGTTATGTTTAAACATAAACTTGAATAAAGTGATGCAGTGATATTTATCTATCTGTAGATACATAGATATATAGATTTAGCTGTAGATAGTTCTCTACGTATGGAAAGTAAAAATTGCAAAGTCTCTTGGGTAGAAATTTGTCTGGCACATTCAAGAAGCAGCAAGAAAGACAACATAACAATATAGTGGGGCAGAGAGAGTAATTAGAGTGGTAGGAGATGAGACCAGAGAAAGGAACAGAGGCCAGAACATGTAAGCACCTGTAAGCAATAATAAAAGCTTAGGAATACATTCTATGTAATATGGAATGATATGGGAAATATTTGAGCTGAAAAGTGATAATCTTAGCTTTGTTATGAAAGAGGTTAATTCTGGTTGCTATGTGAGAAATAAACACTAGTAAAGTAAGCAGAAAGGATAATTGCAGACAACTGTAATATTCAGGCAAAATACAGTGATGGTTTGTGCTAGGGGCTAATGGTGATAGCAGTAAAAAAAAAATCATTGAATTCTGGAAATATTTTGAAGTAGATTCAATATGATTTGTTAACAAACCAGACCTGGGGTATGAAAGAAAGGGAAGAAACAAGGAAGACAAAGATTTTTGGCCTACACGGTTGGAAGAATACAATTGCTATGTATTGACATAGACCAAATAAGAGAAAATCAAGATTAAGGGGAGAAGAATCAAGAGTTTAGTTTTAGAAAAGTTAATTTTGAGACCTTTCCAACATTCAAGAATTGGTGTCAAAAGCAATTGTATATAATTAGACAGTGGGCTGTATTTCAAAGGGAGGTAAGTGTGGATTTGTAACCTGAAAGTCATTAGTATAAAAATGGTTTTAAAACTGTGAGAAGAGTTTGTGGATATATAGAGAAAAGAAATGATCCATGGCTGAGTCCTAAGACATTCCATTGTTTAAAGGTTGGAAATCTGAGATGAAGAAAAGAAGGCAAGCTAAGAGGAAGGGACAAAGGAGGAGACCCTGGAGTGCAGGATCAATTGAAAGATGTAGTTCAAGAAGAGTAGGTTGGCGAGCTATACCAAACATGGCTGATTATTAGCTATTCATTGGCTGAATGCCTGGTAATCTGTATGATTTCTAAAATTTTGTCTTTTCTTTGTTGACTTGTCATGAGAGCCTATTGCTATGTAATCAGAACATCAGTCTTAGATGGCAATACCCAATTGTCAGGAGAGGACTTATTCAAGTTGCAGTGATCTCAGGAGGTGAAATCTGATATCACATAATAATACTCTCACACCCAAAACGATGTATCCTGTGGTATTTCCTCCTTTGTTCTACCAAACTCCTACCTCCTCAAAGCACTTAAGAATCATTAGAGAAGGAAAAAGCAAGATTGTGTCATATTAAAGTATCCAAAAATATTGCAAAAGTTCATTTTGGGAAGACATTGGGGCTTTGTCATTAGTCCAAGGCTTTTGAAAAATTAATATAGAGGAAACTGAAGTCATTCCACTTATTAACTTTAACATGGTTTAGATTTTGGGAGAGTAAGTTTTAAAATACTGAGTAACAGTGTGCCTTCTAAATATATAGACACTCTTTGTCTAAGATTTATATCTCCTTTTTCTTCAGGTAACAATCAACAAATTCTGTGCCTTTGAGTAAATATAGTTCATGTTTGCCCTACTCTTATAATTATTTTAACCTTTTGTGTTCATTAGTAGATAAACGCTATCTTTTAAAATAACATCAAGCCTACATACTTCTGTATCATGAATTTGTACATTATAACATGATTATTCAAACATGGTCTTCTATAATGACTAAGAATCTGTTATATCACACTAGTTAAATTTCAAAATAAAATGAAAGCTTTTGCTGTCAGAATATATCTAATATTAAACTAAGCACAAGTAGAGTCAGTCCTTTGTATCTGTGAGTTCCATATCCATGGATTTAGCCAAACTCAGATTAAAAAAAAAATAAGTTTAGGAAAAAATTTGCTTCTTTACTGAACATGTACAGACTTTTTGGGTAATTATTTTCTAAACAATGCAATATAAAAACCATTTACATAGCATTTACATTGCATTAGATATTATTAGTAATTTAGAAATGATTTAAAGTATATGGAAAGATGTGTGTAGGTTATATGTAAATACTATGCCATTTTATATCAGTGACTTAAGTATTTGTGGATTTTGGTATCCTCAGGAAGTCCTGGAACCAATCCCCAATAGAAACTGAGGAATGACTGTATTTGAGAATCTTTATTTTATAAACTTAAAAAATCAAATTTACAATGCAAAATTAAGAAATATAACTCACATTAAAAAGAAGTTATTTGCTCACAGACAAACTAAAAAACAAGAAAGGCTATTTTCATTCAGTCTTTCTTTCTTGAGAAGGTATACAGATGGCAACTAGCTTATGAGTTCGATTTGGGACTATGGCAGCATGCAGGAGCCTCAGCCAGGGATGGCCCTTTTAAAACCTCAGGCAAAGAAAAATTACAGGCTACTGTTTTCCTAAGGCAAAGAAAAATTATAGGCTAGTATGACTCTGGGTCCCACTAATGGATTCTCTACGGGGTCTTAGCAATGTGTGTATGGGAAGGCGGAGCATGGACTGGTTTCCCACAGTAATTTGATGCCACATGCAATTCTCTTCTAATGGAGTTATAATAGACTCTTTACTTCAAACAAACATTGATGTTAGTGAACGTTAATTTTCATGGTGTTTTCCTCAGAGAAAGGAGGGATTTTGTTCAGGACAATAAGACACTGTTTCAATTTATAAGATGAAAGTTTTCAGAGAAAGAAGAAAAGAAGAGTCTATTCTTTTATGCTTTATATGAGATTCGTCTTAACCTTTTTCTTTGTCCTTTGACTATATCTATATTCACAATTTACTGCAGAGTCATTGATGGCTTTGCCAAACGGTTGTGCATTGTGATGTTTACAGTGTTTACAATAATCACATTGATGGTCAATCTGTACAGTCACTAAAAGTTGTCTAAAAAGAATTCAAAATAAAAATTTTTAGTATATCACCTGAAGTTCCATATCCCTCCAAAAGTGTACTATGCAAAATGTGAATCAGTCTGCACTTCCTTGCTACTTAAAAACCATTAGTAGATTTCTATTACCAACAGGGTGAGATCCAAACTCCTTAACATGGCATACAAAACCTTTCTTGATCTGGCCCTTCTGAGGCAAAACATTTTATAGTTTACCAGTTCTATTTGTTGTTCCTTACTGGTGTGTTTTTATTCCTTTACACAGAAATTATAAAATAGCTACACTAGGCCTAGAATTACTTTCCTTTTCCTCTCCCTCCATTTGCCAGTCTTACCACAGGAACAGCTTTATTCCTCAAGTAAGCCCTCCCACATTATCCAGGTTATGCTACGTGTGTCTGCTACGTGTTTCTGTATTCTCAGGCTGGTATAGCTTTGTCAGTGTACTTGCCACACTAAATTATCATTAACTCTAATTTTTTTCTGTGGCCACCCCAAATACAATGGTCTCTCTGAAAACATGGAACGTTAAACTTTAAGTTCTTTGTCATGAGCATTGCCTAGCTAAAAAATAAGCAATCACTAAATAAATATTTCTCAAGTGAATAAATGAGTGAATGAATGGTAATGAAAAATATCTAATATCAGACACTACAAGTTTTAGTGTGTCTATTTTAACACTGTTGTTTCATCAAGCCTCTCCTGAACACCTTAAAACAAATACGTCTTGAAGGGCGAACCATGCATTTCATTATGATTTAGTTTGGAAGGAGTCTGATGTGCTGCAACAACTGAAGGCATGAGCAAACCCTAAGAGAAAGCACAGTTGTGCTGAAGCTGAGCTGTAATCATACCGAAGGAAGAGTTCTAGCTCATGATTCATTGTCTGAAAGTTTCCAGTGTGAGTACATATAATTAGTGCAATCTTAGAATGGTTCCAAATGATGAAGGATTTAATTACGTCAGGAGCTCTACCTCCAATGCTAGAGATACAGACATAAATTTTTGTTTCTATTTAATTTACTTGAAAGAGTTTTGATTTTAGTCACAAATTTGAATTTAAATGAATATAACTGGAAGCTATAGTTAAAGTCCATTATTCCTGAGAATTCAATGATTTGAGATAAAAATGTTTACATTTGTTTAATTCAAAGGAATAGCCTCATTTTTAGTTCTCATACTAAATAGCAAAACCCTCTTTTTCTTTCTCTTCAGGCAACTGTGAAGAGGAATTTTCATTTAACCTTGCAATCCATTTATTTACTTTTAATGAGTAGAAAATCCTAGGTGTTATAAAGTTAAGAAGAATTATATTTCTTTTCTTTGTTTTATTTATGGAAATTAATATGCATTTATTATATATTTTTATTGGATATATTTAATCCTGACAAGAAGTTAAAAATAAGTATGAGATATTTTCTGCATTAATTTAAAATTTTTTTACTGAGAAACACTTATATAACATATTACTCACCATTTTAATCATTTTAAAATGTAAAATTCAGTGCATTTTTGGTATACTTGCAGTGTTGTACAACTTACACCATTATATAACTCCAGAACAATTTTATCACCCCCCTCCAAAAAACTACACATCCATTAAGACGTTCTACTCAATTCTCCTTTTTTCCAAGATACTGGTAACCAATAATCTACTTTCTGTCTCTATGAATTTGACTATTATGAGCATTCTATATGAAAGATGGCATATATTTTGTGCTGTAGACTGGCTTTTTCACTTAGTGTAATGTTTTCAAGTTTCATTCATGTTGTACCATGTATCAGTACTTCATTCCTTTTTATATCAAAATAATATTTCATTGTATGAATATGCCACATTTTATTTATCCATTTATCTTTCATGGACATTTGAGGTTTTTTTCTTTTCATTTTTTGGCTACTATTAATAATTATTATAACAACATTCATCTACAGGTCTTTATATGAACACATTTTTCATTTCTTCTTGGCATATGCCTAGAAGTGAAACTGCTGGATCACATGGTAACTCTATGTTTAGCTTTTCAAGGAACTGACAGATGTTGTTCCACAGAGACTGCAACATTTTACATCCCTACATCAATATATAAGGTTTTCAATATTTCCACAATTCTTATTTTCTGATTTTTAAAAATGTGTAGCCATCTAATGGATGTGAAATGGTTGTGGTTCTAATTTATATTTTCTGACTGAGTTTATTTTACTAATGTTGAGCATTTTTTAACGTCCTTACTGGCCACTTTTAATATCTTTTTGAAAGAAATGTCTCAACTCCTTTGCCCATTTAAAAATTTTTCTTTATATTTTTGCAGTTGAATTTTTAAAGTTCTTTATTCTGGACACCAGTTTCTTATCAGATATATGATTTACAATTAGTTTTCCCATATTGTAGGGTATCTTTATACTATTTTAATAATGACTTTTGATACATAAAATTTTTAATTTTGATGAAGCTCAATTTGTCTATTTTTTTGGTTTCCTATTCTTTATAATAATATTTAAGAAGCCATTGCCTAACCTAAGTTCAAAAATGCTTACAGCATGTTTCCTTTTAAGATTTGAGTAGTTTAAGCTTTAACTTCAGTTCTTTGATTCATTTTAAATTCATTATTATATATTGTGTAAAAGACAAGTCCACATTTATTCATTTACATGTGGATTTGCAGTTGTCCCAGCACCATTTGTTGAAGAATTGGTTATTTTCCTCATTAAATGGTCTTGGCAGTCTTGTCAAAAATCAATTGGCCATAGATAAATATATGGGCTTATTTCTAGACCTTGAATCCTAGTCCATTAATCTATACTTGTTTCAGTATCACATTATTTTTATCACTGTAGCTTTGTAATAAGTTTTGAAATTTTGAAGTGTGAGTAGTCCTACTTTGTTCTATTTCAAGATTGTGTTGGGTCATAAAGGGTTTGGATGCTCCACACAAATTTTATGATAGCTTGTCCATTTGTTTTTTAAAAAGCATCTAGAATTTTGATAGGAATTGCATTAAATCCATAGATTGCTTTGTAGAGTATTGGCATCCTAATATTAAGTCTTCCAATCTATGAACATATGGTGTCTTTCCATTTATTAGTATCTTCTTCAATTTGTTTCAGTAATGTCTTGTTATTTTCAGTACAAAAGTCTTTTACCTCTTTGATTAAGCTTATTTCTAGGTATTTTATTTTTGATGCTGTTGAAAATGGAATTATTTCCTTAATTTCATTTTTCAGATTGTTTATTGCAAATGAATAGAAATACAACCTATGTTTGTACACTGATCTTGTATTCTGCAATTTTGCTGAGTTCATTAATTAGCTCTATACTTTTTAATACATTATTTGGGATTTTCTACATAAGTTCATGTTGTCTGTGAGTACAAAAAGTTTTTCTTATTCATTCCTAATCCAAAATCGTCTTATTTATTTATGCTAATTGGTGAAGCTAGAGCTTCCAGTACCATGTTGTAAGGAATTGGCAAGAGTAGACAATTTCTTGATCTTAGAAAGAAAAGATTTTTAGTTTTTGACAAATAAGCATGTTGTTAATGCTGGATTTTTTTATTAAGTTGAAAAATTATGCTTCTATTACTAGTTTTCTGAGGGTTTTATCATGAAAGAATGTTGGATCTTTTTCCAGATACATTCGGCTTCTATTGAGATGATCATTTTTTAACTTTCAATCTATTAATAAAGTTTACTGCATTGATTGATTTTCATATGTTGAAGCACCCTTTATTTCTACAAGTCCCCTTTAGTTATAATTAATAATTATTTTAATATGCTGCTGGATTCAGTTTGCTACTATTTTATTGAGGATATTGTATCTATACTCATGGAGATATTATTATATAGTTTTCTTTTTTTTTTTTCTTTGCTTCCTTTCTTTTCCTCTTCCTCTTCTTTTTGTCACTATCTTCTTTCTCTAGTTTTTTTTTTTTTTGGTTTGGCTTGGTCTGGTTTGATTTGGGGCTGGATTTTTTTTCCAGTATAATATTAGTCTTTATAGAATAAGTCATGAAGTATTCCCTCTTCTATTTTTGAGAGTTCAAAAAGGATCAGTGTTAATCTTTTAAAAATTACTTTGTAGAATTAACTAGTGAATCTATCTAGTTCTCAGCTTTTTTTGGTTTTTGGAAGGTTTGTTGTTGTTTTAACCAGTTTAATCTGTTTACCTATTATAGGTTTATAAGATTCTCAATTTATTTTTGAGTCGGTTTTGGTAGATTGTGCATTTCTGGGAATTTTCCCATTTTATTGAGTTTATCTAATTATTGAGAGATCATTATCCATAGTATTATTTTAGGAATCATTTTGTTTCAATAAGAACATACAGTAATATCGTCTGGTTATTGTAATTTCATTCCTGGTTATAGTAATTTGATTCTTTATTTTTTTCTTTCTCTCCCTTTTTGGCAAATCTACCTAAAGGTTTGCCGATTTAATTGATCTCTTAAAAAAACCATGCTTTTGGTTTTGTTGATTTTCTGCATTGCTTTTCTACTCTCTATTTTGCTTATCTTTGCCTAATCTTTATTATAGTTGACTCTTGAACAACATTGAGTTTGTACCGTGTGGATTCACTTATACATGAATGTTTTTTTCAACCAATGCAGATTAAAAATATAGTTCACAGAATGCAAAACAAGCATTTACGAGAGCTAACTTTTTGTACAAACTGGTTCCACAGGGCTGAGTACTCAAGTGCAGATTTTGGTATACACAAGAGGTCCTGGAACTAATCCCCAAGTATAATGAAAGACAACTGTATTTTTCTTCCTTCTTCTTGTTGTGGGCTTAGTTTGCTATTTTTCAAGTTCTGAAGGGTAGTTAGATGAGATTTTTCGTCTTTTTAAATGTAGATGATTACAACTAACAAATTCTCTCTGAGTACTGTTTTCATGGCATCCCACAATCTTGGCATTTTGTATTTAATTCATCTCCAACTATTTTCCAATTTTTCTTAAAATTTCTTTGAGCTATTGTTGTTTAGGAAGGTATTGCTTAATTTCCACATGGTTGGAGACTTTTCAGATTTCTTTTTGTTATTGATTTCTAATTTCATCCTATTGTTATTAGAGAACATATTTTGTACAGTTTTAAACTTTTAGATTTATTGAGACTTGTGGCATAGCATATGGTTTATCTTAGAGAATATGGTCTATCAATTGAAGTTGAGAAGAATGTGTAGTTTGCTGTTTTGAGGTAGAGTACTCTATATATGAGTGTAGGTCTAGATTGTTTACGATATTATTCAAGGCCTCTAGTCTAGTCTTTCTGATATTCTTTCTAGTTGTCAATCCCTTTTTGGAAATGAGGTACTGAAGACAACAGTTGCTTTTAAATAATATTCTCCCTTTAGTAGTCTTCTCATGAGTATTTGCTACATGTATTTTGAGGGTTGGTTTTTAAGTGCATACACATTTATAATTGTTGTATCTCATTGATAGATGAACCCTTTTATCATTAAATAAAGTTATCTTTGTATCTCATAAAATTTTTTTCTTAAGGTCTATTTTATCTGATATTGGTAAAACCACCTGGCTCTCTTTTGGTTACTATTTGCATGGATATACTTTCCCGTCCTTTCATTTTCAACCTAGGAGCATCTTTGAATCTACAATGAGACTCTGGTAGACAGCACAAAGATGTTTTTACATTTATTCTGCCAATCTCTCTGCCTCTTAAATGGACAGTTTAGCCCATTGATATTTAATACAATTATAAAGAATCACCTACTTCTGCATTTGATATTTGTTTTCTATATTTTATATCTTTTTTATTCCTCAATTCATTCACTACTCCTTTCTTTTCTGTTAAATAGATATTTTCTACTGTATCACTTTAATTCCCTCCTTCTTCTTTTTCTGATATTTCTTAGTTATTTTCTTAGTGATTACCCTAGGGATTAAATTAACATCTTGATTTATAATGATCTAGTTTGAATTGATACCAACTAACTTGTAACAGTATGCAAAATCTTTGTTCCTATATAACTTCATCTTACCCTTTATAAATTTATTTTCACAGTTTACATCTTCATACATTGTGTGCTCACCAACATGGCTTTATAAATATTGTTTTACAAAGCTGTGTTTTAAAGCAGATATTTTAACAAATTGCAAACAAAAATATATTAATACCAATTTTATATTTATCTATATAGTTATTGTTGCCAGTGGAATTTTGTGTATAGATTTGAGTTACTGTCTAGTACACTTTCATTTTATCTGAAGTACACTCTTTAACATGTTTTGTAGGCAGAATTAGTAACAACAAACTCTTAGTTTTTACTTATCTGAGGATGGCCTAATTTATCCTTTATTTTGGAAGGATAAATGTGTCAGGTAAAAAATAATTATTAAAAGAGTTTTTTGTGGTCGGCGGCAAGATGGCGACCGGGCAACCCGGTGTCTGAAGCCCTCTGCAAGGGAGATCTGCAGTGGGTCTCTGACTCTCGCCCCCGGGAGGCTGGGGACCCCAGCATTGCAGCCTGCTCCTCAGACAGAGCTCGGCCATCGCTATCACTGGAACATCGCAACGACTGGACAGTTTTACTGCATTGCACTCTCCTGCCGCTGCTGCAGCCCCTCCCCCCACCAGCGCTCCCGCCGCCGCCGCGGCCGCCGCGGCCTCTGGCACGGGTAGCTCATCACAACCCGGCCGGAGGAGATCCACACCAAACCGCTTCAGGGAAGATCTGCTGGGATCGCTGCCACCACTCCTGCGACGGAGACTGTCCTGCCCACCCGGCGTGGGGCTCCTGTTGCCTGCTCAGAGGCAGGCAGCCATCTTGTTCCTGTCCGGCCCCACCCCCTCTGGGGCGAGCAGATGAGATAGCACCACCTGCTGGCGATTCAAGGTAACAACACCGAAACGGGAGAAACAACCTTGATAAAGACATAGACCAAACTTTTGAACCGAGGTTATTCTGAACTGTCCTTCACAGCAGATCAGGGGAACTGACCCTAACTGCAAACTAATTTACCAGCTTGAAAAAAAAAACGAGAAATCAGACCTGAAAGGACATTGGACTTAAACGAAATGTCTCAGAGTGTGCTTCATTGATTCTATTAGTTTAATGACTTAATTC
>NW_007091134.1:0-601 GCF_000164805.1 Carlito syrichta
GCTGAGCCACCGAGCCCGGCTATGTTTGTTTGTTTATTCATTCAATCTATCACCCAAGCTAGAATGCAGTGGCACGATAAGGGCTCCCTGCAGGGGAGTTATCGAACTCCTGGGATCAGATGATCCTTCCGCTTTAGACTTCCAAGTAGCTGGGATCACCGGCGCGCACCACCACGACCGGCTTACTTTTACTTTTTTTGTTTGTTTTGAGTTGGAGTCTCACTCTGTCATCCAGGCTGGAGTGCAGTGGCACACTCACAGTCACCGCAGCCTCGATCTGCTGGGTTCAGGTGATCCTTCCGACTCAGTCTTCCAAGCAGCTGGAACTACAGGTGTGCGCTATCACGCCCAGTTTATTTTTTTATTTATTGTAGAGAGGAGGTCTCACCAAGTTGCCCAGGCTGATCTCGAACTCCTGAACTCAGGCAATTCTCTCCCCTTGGTCTCCCAAAGTGCTGGGATTACAGGCTGAGCCACCGTGCCCAGCCTACTTTTTCTTTTTTTAATTGATGGGGTCTCCCTCTGTTGTCCAGGTTGGAGTGCAGAGGCACATAGCTCACTGCAGCTTCGAACTCCTGAGCTCAAGCGATTCCCCCCCCCC
>NW_007091135.1:0-302 GCF_000164805.1 Carlito syrichta
GTTTTTACTTAATTCTATAGTTAAATTTTAAGTAAACGTTTATAGAGTGGGTTTTCACTGAATTCATAATATACTAATTAGATAATTTTATGATAATTAACTAAATACAGAAAGCAACTTTGGGGGCCTGGGAAATGTCATTAAAAGCTTCTTTTGAGTTTTCTTTAGATAAACACTGCAGGATAAGAGAAAAGTAACAAAGACACCTGGACAAGAAAGGCGATTACAAAGCTGTGAAGGTTGTAAAAGCCCAAAAGAGAAAAACTCCTGCTACATGAAGAACTTTGCACCTGGAAACTTTC
>NW_007091136.1:0-353 GCF_000164805.1 Carlito syrichta
GACTTTGGCAAAGTCTCAGGGTACAAAATAAATGTGCAAAAGACCGTTGCATTCTTATACACCAACAACAAGCAGGCAGAGACCCAAATAAAAAGCACAGTCTCATTCACAATAGCCACCCCCCAAAAATGAAATACCTTGGCATCTTCCTAACCAGAGAAGTGAAAGACCTTTACAATGAGAATTAAAAAACACTGCTCAAAGAAATCCAAGAAGACACAAACAAATGGAAAAATATCCCATGCTCATAGATAGGAAGAATCAGCATTGCTAAGATGTCCAGCCTACCAAAGGCAATCTAAAGATTCAACACAATACCCATTAAGTTACCAACATCATTCTTCTCAGACCTG
>NW_007091137.1:0-300 GCF_000164805.1 Carlito syrichta
TGTCACCTAGTTAAGTCAGCTCGCTGACCAGCAGGTTAGCTAGGTAGTTAGGTAGTTAAGTCAGCTGGCAAACCAGCAGTCTCTGTAGGTAGGTATCTAGTTAGTCAGCTGGCTATCCATCAGGCTATCTAGTTAAGTCAGTTAGTTCAGTCATCTGGCTATCCAGCTATCTAGTTAGGTACATAGCTAGTTAAGTCTGCTGGCTAGATAGCTGGCTACTTTGTTAAGTCAGCTAGTAAAGTCAGCTAGCTAGGCTGCTGGATAGCTAGGTAGCTATGCAATTAAGTAAGCTGGCTAGCC
>NW_007091138.1:0-952 GCF_000164805.1 Carlito syrichta
TTAGTACAAACATCAATCCCTTGACCCTCATCTGTTGGTAATCCATTGGTATTACAACACAGCTGCTGTGGGTTGATTTTATGATAACAAGGGGTATAAGTTGTAGATACAAAAAATGGATAGCTGGGATGTAAAATGCTGCAGCCAGTAAGGAAAACAGTTTGACAATACTGGAAAAGAGTAAACACAAAAGTTTCTACATGACCCAGAGTTTTATTCCTGGGTATATACACGAAAGTGTATGTGAAAATTCATCACAGCAATATTTATAATAGCTAAAATGTAGAAACAATTGAAATGCCTATCAACTGAAGAATATTGGCAAAACAAAATGTTCATATCCATTCAATGGACTGTTATTCAGCAATAAAAATATGGAAACATATCAATATTCATTAGATTAGTACTGAATAAATTATCAATTAATGAAGAAAGTCACAAAAAGATACAAATTTTATAATTCCATTTATATAAAGTGTCCAGAGTCAACCAATAGGTAGAGACAAAAAGTAGGTTAGTGGTTGATTTGGGCTGAGGGTAAGGAAACTGACCACGCTCACCCCCACACCCCATGACATGATTACAGTGTATCATTTAAAAGGTAAAAAAAAAGTACTAAAATTAGAATGTGGTGATTGTTGCACAATTTCATGAATAGATGAGAAGCTGCAGTTTTAATACTTTACATGAAAGAATTTTATGGTATGGAAGTACTACTAGACTTTTTAAAGTACTTTAAAAATGTGAACAGCACAGGGCAAACCTCAATTGGGATGTATACTGCATCAAATGTGACTTTGGTTACATCCCTTCTTTTCAGATTATTTTTTACCATAAATGAACCGAAGAATGCAGGTATTTATTGTATTTAGCTAATTAACTGTAAGATCCACTTTAGTAAGGCATTGCATTGCTATGCCATGCCACTTTCAAAGTCCCCATTATGAAATTT
>NW_007091139.1:0-724 GCF_000164805.1 Carlito syrichta
TGCACCTTTCAATTGCTCCTTCAAGTCTTCTGATATTTCTAGAAAATATCATCTTGCTGAACCTATCATCTTGCCTGACACACATTTTTGTTCATGCAGGTCGCTTTTCTTAGAATGTTGACCTCTGATCCCAGATTTGAACGTACTTATATTTCAAGGCCAAACCAAGTTGCACCTAATTCATTAAACAGTCCATAATCACTATATACCACATGGCTTCTCCCTTCTATAAATCTGTAAACAGCCACTGCTTGATCATTCATGTGTCACCTATAGAGGGTGTCTGCTCAGTCATCCTCCACTTTATCTCCTCCCTCGACAGAACTTTATACCCCCTGAGGATACATCTTTGTATCCTCCCCAGCATTTGAAACACATATGCAGAGTCCTGTAAAATGTTTAGGGATTGTGATTTACTTTGTGAACAAAAGTCAGTAAAGTTTTATAACTATTACATCATTAAGTGTTGAATTCAATGCCATTATTAGTTAACCTTTCTCTGCTGAAATTTATTTACAGGTATAACTCTACAACCCTAAAAGCTACAGTACCCCAGGAAAATAATCAAGTTCTGACATCAAAGAGATGGGCCACTAACACTAACCCTAAACCTAAACCTCTTTTATTAATAATCAGTTCTGATATAATGAGTCTAAAAAATCCATGAAAGTGGTCATTGTGTCCCCTTTGTCTTCCAATCAATTCACTGAATTTTCAGAACTAA
>NW_007091140.1:0-768 GCF_000164805.1 Carlito syrichta
GGAATCAAAATAAATATCAACAACAACAAAGCTCCCCCCGAACCCACAAAGACGTAGACACTAAGCAGCATGATGCTAAACAACTCCTGGGTCAGTGATGAGATCAAAGCAGAGGTTAAAAGATACCTGTAAACAAATGAAAATGAAGAACCATCTTACCAAAACCTCTGGGACACCATGAAAGCTGTAGTAAGAGGGGAATTCATATTCCTACAAACACACATGAAGAAAATGGAAAGATCACAAGTTAACAACCTAACAAGTCACCTAAGGAAGATGAAAAAGCAAGACCACCAAACTCTAACTTCAGCAGAAGAATCCAGGTCGCCAAAGTAAAAGCCCAAATCCAGGACATAGAAGACAAAAAAAAAAAAAATACAAAAAATAAATGAAATAAAAAGCTGGTTCTTTAAAAGGATAAACAAGATTGATGGTCCCCCAACTAGACTGACCAAGAAAAAGAGAGAAAAAGCCCAAAAAACACAATCAAAAACACAGAAGATGAAGTCACATTTGATCCTGAAGAAATACAAAAGATCATTAGAGACTACTACGTACACTTGTATGGAAACAAACTAGAAAACCTTAAGGAAATGGAGGACTTTCTGACATCACACAACCTGCATAGGTTGAACAAGAAGATATTGAGACCCTAAATAGACCAATAACAATCAAGGAAATCAACTACGCAATAAGAAAACTACCTATAAAAAAAAGCCCTGGTCCAGATGGCTTTCCAGCAGAATTCTACAAGACATTTAAGGGGGA
>NW_007091141.1:0-1077 GCF_000164805.1 Carlito syrichta
GCCACCACACCCAGGTCATTTTTTTGATTTATTGTAGAGACGAGGACTTGCCAAGTCGCCCAGACTGGTCTGGAACATGTGAGCTCAGGCAATTCTCTCACCCCAGCCTCCCAAAATGCTGGGATTATAAACTGAGCCACTGCGCCTGGTCTTTCAATTTAATGATGTATACTTTCTACACACTCTTGTATAGGCCTGATATTTTGCATGCATGTGTGCACATACACAAAATAATGAACTTGTATATTACTGGTCATCCTAATATATTACTATGATGTTATATAATATACATAATTAAGATACTAATATGTTAGTTTATGTTATACTAAGAATTCACTGATCAATTTTTCTTGCCTAATATGATTATATTACACTTTGAATGAACCTTAGAACCAGTTATCACTGGTTTTCTGTGATATATTTATGATGTCTCAGGTCATGGTGCTTTTTTTGCTTTTCTACTGAAGATGTGGGTAGCTTCCTGGACATCTGCTTACAGTTTTCATGAAATTTGATCTTTGTTATTCAAATACTTATTTGTTTTTACTGCTGTCGCCTTTTATTGTAAGACTTTTATTATTTATATGAAAGAAATTTAATATATTTTCACAGTTGACTGCTTGTTACCCTCAACAGTCTTATTTTGGTTCTCTTTGTTTTAAGTAGATTATATTGCTATATCTTCATAATCCTGAGTATTTTCTTCTACTGTATTTTATTTTGCTATTATTGATCACATCCAGAGAAATTTTATTTCAATTATTTTATTTTCATCACTAACATTTTTTTAGTGTTTAAAAATTCATTTTATTTATATTATCATTTCATTTGAATTTCTTTAACTATTTTTACGTACTTCTGTAAACAAGCTTTTTTATAATTTTGTAATCTCTATGTTTTCTGAGCCCCTACATATTCACTGATTTTTGTTTAATATGAGCCACTTTTTTAATTCAGATATTCCATATTTTTAGTGTTACTTTGCTGAGTGTCTAGGTTCTAATACCTTTCTTTTAAGAATGTTTAGCTTTTTTAAAGCTAATTTCAAATTAGTCTAATCCTTTTTAGCACTCTTTA
>NW_007091141.1:3826-4615 GCF_000164805.1 Carlito syrichta
TCCTGCTCAGTCATCCTCCACTTTATCTCATCCCTCGACTGAACTTTATATTCTTTGAGAATGCATCTTTGTATCCTCTCCAGCATTTGAAACACATATGTAGAGTCCTGCAAAATGCTTATGGACTGTGGTATAGTTTTCCAACAAATGTCAGTGAAGTTTTATAACTATTACTTCATTAAGTGTTGAATTCAATGCCATTATAAATTAGCTTTTCTGTGGTGAAATTTATTTCAGGTGTAACTCTACAGGTCTAAAAACTGTTCACCAGGAAAATAATCAAGTTCTGACATCAGAGATCGTCCACTACCAAAGAATTTGTTAAAAAAGAGAAACTTGGAGAGACAGGGAAGATGGTGGCTGAGCCAATCAGACTATGCGAGTCCCCGTGTGAGTGAGTGAGTATATGGAAAATGTTGTGTGTGTGCTGGTGAGCGAGTGGGTGTGTGAGAGGCTGACTGAATGAGGGCTAGGGTGCTAAGCAGCCAGGTCTCTCCTGGTGCAGTGGTTGGTGCCACAGCATCTGGGCTTGGATCCTTGCGAATCCTGGGATGCAGAAACTAAGCACCATTTTCTCTTTCTTCTCTTTTCTTCTTTTTAATCAACAACCCCCCAATCCCCTGCAAGAAAATGCTGGGAGAGGCTGTCTAAGTGTGGCTTGTGAGCGGGTGTCCAGGTCCCTGGTTCAACAGCAGGTGCTGCAGCTTCTCACTTTGTCCTTGGCTTTTTCTGGCTGACAGAAGAGGAGCACCACTTTTTTTTTTAAAGAATACAAATAGGCCGGGCTCG
>NW_007091142.1:0-334 GCF_000164805.1 Carlito syrichta
GGCCAATATCTTTGATGAACATAGATGCTAAAATTCTCAACAAGATCCTAGCAAACCGAACTCAGCAATACATCTCAAAAATCATCCATCATGACCAAGTAGGCATCATTCCTGGGATGTAAGGCTGGTTAAATCTTTGTAAAACCATAAATGTAATTAAATACATCAACAGATGTCAAAACGAAAACCACATGATTGTATCATTAGATGCAGAAAAAGCTTTTGATAAAATCCAGCACTGCTTCTTGATAAAAACCCTTGAACATCTAGGCAAACGGGAAACATACCTCAAAATAGTAAAAGCCATCTACAAGAAACCCACAGCCAGCATACT
>NW_007091143.1:0-347 GCF_000164805.1 Carlito syrichta
TATGATATTGTGGGGTACAGTTAAGTGTTAGGTATACAAATATGCTTTGTTCAGGCACCCTTGTTGATAAGAGGTGTCTCCCCGTCCCCAGATAGAGGTTTACTACCATTAATCCCACCTCCCTTCCCCTCCTCCTCATAGTTTCCCACCACTGTCAGTCATTTTCTTCTTCTTTTTTTTTTTTAATATTTTTTATTATGATGTTGTGGGGTACAGTTAAGGGTTCGGTATACAATTACATTTCATTCAGACCCCCTGTCCATAAGAGGTGTTTCCTCGTCCCCAGACAGATATTTGCTACTGTTAATCCCATCCCCCTCCCCCCCATAGTTTCCCAGTACCATCAG
>NW_007091144.1:0-536 GCF_000164805.1 Carlito syrichta
GTCTCGAACCCGTGGTCTCAGGCAATCCACTCACCTCAGCCTACCAAAGTGCTGGGATTACAGACTGAGCCACCGAACCTGGCATTTTTTTACTTTTAACCAAAAACTACATGACCCCCATGCCTCACCCTCCCTATACACCCAATCTTGCTCCACGTGACTACTTTTTTGTTTCCCCAGATGAAAAAAATCCTCAAAAGGAAATGTTTTACTGATGAGGTGAAAGAAAAAACAGTAGAAGCGCTAAAAGTCATCAAAATTGACAAGTTCAAAAACTGTTTAGAACACAGGAAAAAGCATCTGTATTGCATCAAACAGAGAGTACTTTAAAAGTGACTGAAGTTTAAACATGTAAAAATAAATATGCACTTTTTATAAATAAATTCGAGGTATTTTGGGGTCCCTCCTCTTAGTTCAAGAAGATGTGTATAGGTGTCAAGTTGACAAGGGGTGAATTGTGATGGTTAATTTCATGTGTCAACTTGACTGGATGGAGGAATGTTCAGCTAGCTGGTAAAACCATTCCTGGGTGTGTC
>NW_007091145.1:0-345 GCF_000164805.1 Carlito syrichta
ATGGAATGGAATGGAATGCAGAGGAATGGAATAGAATGGGATGGAATGGAATGAAGAGGAATGGAAGGGAATGGAATGGAATGTAGAGGAATGGAATGGAATGGAGTGGAATGGAGAGGAATGGAATGGAATGGATGATATGAAATTGAATGGAAAAGAATTGTATGGAATAGAATGGAATGGAGAATTATGGAATGGAATGGAATGAAGAGGAATGGAATGGAATGGAATGTAGAGGAAAGGAATAGAATGTTATGGAATGTGATGGAATGGAATGTGATGGAATGGAATGCCATGCAATGGAATGGAACATAGCAGAATAGATTGTAATGGAGAGGAATGCAA
>NW_007091146.1:0-568 GCF_000164805.1 Carlito syrichta
CTACAATAAATCAAAAAATCAGCCGGATGTGGTAGCGCATGCCTGTAATTCCGGCTACTTGGGAGGCTGAGGCAGAAGGATCGCCGGAGCCCAGCAGGCAAGGCTGCGGTGGCCGGAGTGGCCATTGCACTCCAGTCTGAGCGACAGAGTGAGACTCCAACTCAAAAAATAAATAAATAAATAATAAATAAATAAATTAAGAAATACGGCTGAGTGCGGTGACTCAACCTGTGATCCCAGCACTTTGGGAGGCCAAAGTGGAAGGACTGTTTGAGCCTATGAGTTTGAAACCAGCCTGGAAAACATAGTGAGACCTCGTCTCTATAAAAATATTTTAAAATGAGACAGGCAAGCCGGGCTCGGTGGCTCAGCCTGTAATCCTGCGCCTTTGGGAGGTTGAGGTGAGTGGATTGCCTGAGCCTGTGGGTTCAAGACCCGCCTGGGCAGGTGAGACCTCATCTCTACAATAAAATAAAAAAAAATCAGCCGGGCGTGGTAGCACATGCCTGTAATTCCGGCTACTCGGAAGACTGAGGTGGAAGGATCACTGGAGCCCAGCAGGTCGGGG
>NW_007091147.1:0-376 GCF_000164805.1 Carlito syrichta
AAGGGTCACAAGTTTTCTGTGTTGTATCCAGGATGTTGGGTTGGATTTGGGTTGGGATGAGTGGTGAGTCGAGACAGGCGAAGTTTAAGTGGTTGGTCTGGAACCTGGGAGCAGGTGTACCTGTGCGTAGGTGGACAGGTATTATTATGGGTGGATTGTGAGGAAGGAGGGGTGGCAGGTTTAAGACGGGAAATGTGAATCCATAGGGTAACCTGATGTTGGGCTGTGATAAGTTTTTCTGCCGTGGGAGTGGATAAAACTACTTGAAGAGGTTCAAACCACTTTGGGTTGAGGTGAGTTTTAGTTTCCGGGTCAGAAAAATAGACCCATTGTCCAGGAATAAGAGGAGGTGGGATTTGACCGTTGGACGAGACAG
>NW_007091148.1:0-407 GCF_000164805.1 Carlito syrichta
ATGAGGTCTCACCAACTTGCCCAGGCTGGTCTCGAACCCCTGAGCTCAGGCAATCCTCTCGCCTTGGCTTCCCAAAGTGCTAGGATTACAAACTGAGCCACCACACCCGGCCTCAAATTTGTTTTGAATATAGAATATTGCCTTTGAATTTCCTTAAACTTCTTCCTTATACCCCTAACAAATGTGCTTACTTATTATGTTTCCTCTTTATGGACACCTTCTGCCTCCCCATCATATGTTAGGGCCAAGATGTTAGTTTTGTTCCTGAGGTATTCTTTTTTTTTTGAGTTGGAGTCTTATTCTGTCACCCAGACTGGAGTGCAATGGCCGCTACCGGCCACCGCAGCCTCAACCTGCTGGGCTCCGGTGATCCTTCCGCCTCAGCCTTCCAAGTAGCTGGAACTACA
>NW_007091149.1:0-404 GCF_000164805.1 Carlito syrichta
CCTAACTCCAGTCTGAATGGCAAGTATCAACAACTCAAAAAATAACAGCTGCTGGAGAGGGTGTGGTGAAAAAGGAACACTTGTACACTGTTGGTGGGAGTGTAAATTAGTGCAACCTCTGTGGAAAGCAGTGTGGTGATTCTTAAAAGCTTTAAATATCAACCTCCCGTATGACCCTGCAATCCCCATACTGGGAATATACCCTGAAGAACTCAAATCACTCTATAAAAAAGATACCTGCACACGAATGTTCATTGCAGCTTTGTTCACAATAGCTAGAACCTGGAACCAACCACGCTGTCCATCAAAAGAGGACTGGATAAAAAAAATGTGGTACATATACATAATGGAATACTATGCAGCCATAAAAAAGAACAAAATCATGAATTTTGCAGCAACCTGGA
>NW_007091150.1:0-788 GCF_000164805.1 Carlito syrichta
ATTTAGGTCTCTGATCCATTTGGAGTTAACCTTTGTGCATGGGGATAGATAGGGGTCCTTTTTCAATCTTCTGCATGTGGTCAGCCAGTATTCCCAGCACCATTTACTGAATAGGCTCTCCTCTCCCCAGTGGTAGGTGGTGTGGGTTTTGTCGAAGATGAGTTGGTTGAGAAATTGAGGTTTTGCTTCTGGAATCTCAATTCTGTTCCATTGATCTATATGCCTGTTCCTGTACCAATACCAAGCTGTTTTGATGATTGTAGCTTTATAGTAAAGTTTGAAGTCTGGTATCATGATACCACCTGCTTTGTTTTTTTTGCTGAGGATTGTTCTGGCTATTCTTGGACTTTTGTGTTTCCATATGAATTCTTGTGTTGTTTTTTCTAGGTCTGAGAAGAATGTTGTTGGTAATTTAATGGGTATTGCATTGAATTTGTAGATTGCCTTAGGTAAGATGGACATCTTCACAATGTTGATTCTTCCGATTCATGAGCATGGGATATTTTTCCACTTGTTCATGTCAGCTTTGATTTCTTTGAGCAGTGTTTTATAATTTTCCTTGTAAAGGTCTTTCACGTCTCTGGTTAGGAAGATTCCAAGGTATTTCATTTTTTTTGTGGCTATTGTGAATGGAAATGTGTTTTTTATTTGGGTTTCTGTTTGTTTATTATTGGTATAGAGAAATGCGATTGTCTTTTGTACATTTATTTTGTATCCTGAGACTTTGCCAAAGGCCTTTATCAATGTAAGGAGGCTTTTGACAGATTCTCTTGGGTTTTCAAGGTACA
>NW_007091151.1:0-566 GCF_000164805.1 Carlito syrichta
CTGGGGAGATGAGAACCTATTTCAGTAAATGGTGCTGGGAAAACTGGCTGACTACATGCAGAAGATTGAAACAGGATCCCTATCTATCCCCATACAGAAAAATTAACTCCAAATGGATCAGAGACCTAAATGTAAAACCTCAAACCATAAGAACTTTAGAAAATGAAGGACATACCCTCATGGAAATTGGAACTGGCATCCAATTCCTGAACAAAACCTGAAACCCACAGGTCATAAGAGAGAAGATAGACAAGTGGGACCTATTAAGCTGACAAGCTTCTGCAAAGCCAAAGAAACCATCAAGAGATCAGGGAGACAGCCTACAGACTGGGAAAAAGTATTTGCCAACTCCAGGTCTGACAAAGGCTTAACATCCTGGATCTATAAGGAACTCAAACATGCTGAAAAGAAAAAAACAAACAACCCCATTATAAAATGGGAAAAAGGTATTGACAGATGCTTCACAAAGGAAGACATCTGCGCAGCTAACAGACACATGAAGAAAGGTTCAACCTCACTAATCATCAGGGAGATGCAAATCAAAACCACACTGAGATAACACCTAA
>NW_007091152.1:0-306 GCF_000164805.1 Carlito syrichta
GCCTTGACCTCCCAGACTCAGGTAATCCTTCCACCTCAGCCTCTTGAGCATCTGGGACTGTTAATGTGCTTTGCCATGCCCAACTGAGTCTTTGATTTTTTTGAGAAACATGGTCTCATGGTGTTGCTCAGGCTGATCTTGAACTCCTGGGCTCAAGCAATCCTCCTACCTTGGCCCCCCAAAAATACTGGGATTATAGGCATGAGTCCCTGCGCCCAGCCAGGAAATATGTTTGATCCATCAACATTTCTTGATTAAAAAGAAAGAAACCACTTGAAACTACTTAATATTATTCAGTTTTGCATA
>NW_007091153.1:0-318 GCF_000164805.1 Carlito syrichta
CCCTGACTCTTCTTTAGCCGTCAGCAAGATGCCCTGTAGATTTTCAGGACTGAGGACTCGTATAACCCAGATTCCATATTTTTAGCAACAGCCATGAAGTTGCCTGTATATGAGTACTCCTGTTCACAGATACATGCGTTGAAAGTTTGATTCTTGTTTAGATCTTAGGAAGACGCTGTATATACTTTTTTGGAGATTGAGAAAACATGTCACCAACATTCCTTATTCTTTCTTAGGAAAAATCATTGCAGTTGCCTCTATATGAGTATTTCATTTCCCTAGTTCATGCTTCAAAAACCCAAATTCGTGTTTAGCCCT
>NW_007091154.1:0-313 GCF_000164805.1 Carlito syrichta
CCTCGGGCGGCGCCCCAGGGCCCAGGCCACCGTCCCGGACCCGACCGTCTAGCCCCCGCCCAGGCACTGCCGAGGCTGGGCCACCCGCTCCCGGCCTCCTTCCCCTCGGCAGGGCGGCTTACCCGAGGGCAGGGATCTCGGGGGCTGCGCCCGGTTCGCAGCGCTCCCAGGCTCCCGGGCCGGGGCAGGGACTGGGCCCGGGACAAGGAAGTGCCGCCGGCCCCGCCCCCGGGAAAGTCCCCGGCGACGGACAGACGGCGCGCCCAATCGCGCAGCGCGTTGTGGTGGGTGGGCGGAGACGACGGAGCCGCGG
>NW_007091155.1:0-412 GCF_000164805.1 Carlito syrichta
GAGTAGTTCGAGTGTGTGTGCAAGTGTGTGAATGTGAGTGTACAGTACAGAGAGGTTGAGTTGTCACGTAGACTCGTGCACAACAAGTTATAAAGGCCTCCTTGTCTGTGCTCTTCAACCAAGGCAGTGCAGAGGGAAACAGTAGGCCCAGCCTGCACTGAGTGGACAGCGCCCCATGCATTTGGGGAGGAGGCGGAAATGGAGGGTGATGTGGAATGTCCCTTGACGGTTTAGGGTGTCGCCGGCGTAAGGATCAGCGGGGAGTTTACGTGCAGGATTTTACATGTGGCCTTCCATTTTCCATGATCTTGAATTGTATTGTTAGCGGACAGAGCTGAGCATCTCCTGAGCTGTCTGAGTGGTGGCTAGGGATCCCTTTCTGCTGTTGCCCCACCAGCTCCACTCCACTGCG
>NW_007091156.1:0-814 GCF_000164805.1 Carlito syrichta
AGAATGTGCCATGAGACCATTACCATTCTTGTAGAATCTGGTAAAAACTTGGGGGTAAAACAGACCGTGTGGGTGTTAAAATTTTCCAGGTGATCTTTTCAGTCATGTGGTTTTACACATTCAAATGTGAACTCTATTTTTGGATCTGAACATGACAGAATGGAGGCCCTGTGCGGTGTGAACAGCACAAGGGGAAAGATGCCTGGGTGGGAGGCCAGGACTCATGTTTCACAGCGGGAACTCCGATCATCAGTGGAATATACTGGATGATTCATCCTTCATTTACTATCTTAAAACTGTTCATCTTTTCCCCAAGGCCATTAACTGTGAAAAAAATGTGGCCTCTGATTTATACTTTATGTTGCTGAGAATTTAGACTTTGGTGGTTTTCCAAAAAAACATTGGGAAATAGTTTTGGCAAACATCTTGTCAAAATGAGAATTTCTAAGTGAGATTTGAGGGTCACCACTTCTAAAAGTTCGGTTTTTATTATTATTTGGAGGGATGTTTACTCTCTGTTGGAAGGAGAGGCTGATGGAGAAGAGACAAGATGGAAATCTGAGAGCAAGAGAGTGCCGGGAGGGTGACAGGGTGGGGGGCTGCATGGGTGGGAGCCACTCTCACCCTTGACACCTGTCTTGGGAGGAGAGGATGTGGCATGGCAACTGATGCCAGGTGCAGGATGTCAATTGGGCATCTCTTCCCCTTCAATTATCCAGTGGTTGATTTTTAAAAAGTTTAAAATTTGACACAATTCCTAAGTGAGTCATCACAAGTTTGCACAGAGTTCCATTTTTGAGCTGCTGCCTCACCG
>NW_007091157.1:0-329 GCF_000164805.1 Carlito syrichta
CCCTCCCTCCCTCCCTCCCTCCCTCTCTCTCTCTCTCTCTTTCTTTCTTTCTTTCTTTCTTTCTGAGTTACAGTCTTTCTCTGTCACCCAGGCTAGAGTGCAATGGCACACACACAGCCACCCCAGCGTCAACCTGCTGGGCTCAGGCGACCCTTCTGCCTCAGCCTTCCAAGTAGCCGGAACTACAAGTGCATGCTAACACACCCAGCTAATTTTTTGAGGTGTTGTAGCGACAAGGTCTCACCAAGTTGCCCAGGCTGGTCTTGAACCCCTGGGCTCAGGCGATCCTCTCACCTTGGCCTCCCAAAGTGCTGGGATGACAGGCATGA
>NW_007091158.1:0-384 GCF_000164805.1 Carlito syrichta
TCGAGACCCGCCTGGGCAGCGAGACCTCATCTCTACAATAAATCTAAAAATCAGCCGGGAGTGGTAGTGCATGCCTGTAATTCCGGCTACTCGAAAGGCTGAGGCAGAAGGATGGCCAGTGCCCAGCAGGTCGAGGCTGCGGTGGCCTGGAGTGGCCACTGCACTCCTATCTGGGTGACTGAGTGAGACTCCAACTCAAAAAAAAAAAAATTAATGTTGTGTCTTAAAGTCCTGTAACTAGCCTGTAGAATACTTATAGTTCCCTTCAGTTTTTAGTTAATTGTGATGTTTTTGTTGTTTCATGATCAGCATAGAGTTTGTTTGGTTGTTGGGTTTTTTTTTTTTGAGTTGGATTCTCACTCTGTCACCCAGACTGGAGTGCAG
>NW_007091159.1:0-359 GCF_000164805.1 Carlito syrichta
CAAACAACAAAAAAAAGAAACACAGCTTCTAAGGCTCACTAGCAGAATGAAAAGCACCCACGTCCAACATGGGCCAGCCCCAAGGACCGCTGCTCCACCCGAGACGTCGCCTCCAAGGGTGCCCCACCAGGTCCAGGGGTGGGTCCACATCTCAGAACAGCAATGCCCTGGTGTGGGGGCCACACTTGGATAAACGCCCTTCCTCTGGTGTTGAATCCATGCGGCCCTGAGTCAGGCTGCAGGCAGCATGCAGGGCCGGGAGAGGCTGGGTGACCAACGTCAGAGGAAACGCCCGGGGGTGGCTATGGCAGAACAGCTCCATGCCACAGTCAAGAGGATGCGACCCCACTTCTTGCCTC
>NW_007091160.1:0-317 GCF_000164805.1 Carlito syrichta
GAGGGGCGTCCCCGGTCGGCTCCATGCAGGCGCTTGTGGAAACCGGAGACGGATCCGAGGGACCACCGGACGCGCTGCCTAAACATCTTTTTTTATTTTTCATTTTTTGAGTTGGAGTCTCACTCGGTCGCCCAGACCGGAGCGCAGCGGCCGCTCCCGGCCACCGCAGCCTCGACCCGCGGGGCCCCGGCGATCCTCCCGCCTCCGCCTTCCGAGTAGCCGGAATGACAGGCGCGCGCTACCACGCCGGCTGATTGTTTGATTTATTGTGGAGATGAGGTCTCGCCGAGTTGCCCAGGCGGGTCTCGAACCCGCGG
>NW_007091161.1:0-302 GCF_000164805.1 Carlito syrichta
TGGTTCACACCTATAATCCCAGCACTTTGGGAGGCTGACGCGAGAGGATTGCCTGAGCCCATGGGTTCGAGACCACGAGACCAGCCTGGGCAATTGGTGAGACCTCATCTCTACATTAAATCAAAAAATTAGCTGGGCATGGTAGTGCACGCCTGTAGTTCCAGCTACTTGGAGGGCTGAGGCAGAAGGATCACCTGAGCCCAGCAGGTGGAGGCTGCAGTGGCCCTGAGAGTGTCACTGCACTCCAGTCTGGGCAACAGAGTGAGACTCCAACTCAAAAAAAAAAAAAAAAGGAAATGAAA
>NW_007091162.1:0-361 GCF_000164805.1 Carlito syrichta
CCTGCCGCTCCTCCAGCTGGGCCTGGGTCAGCTGGATCTGGTCGACGGCGCCAATGATTTTGTCCAGGAGGCTGAGCACCAGCACGCCGTTCACCTGGTCCGACTTGATCAGCTCCTCCGAGCCGGCCCCCGACGGCTCCTCGGCCGCCGCCGGCGCCCCCGCGGAGGCGGACTCCGGGCCCTCGACGTCGGGGTACCCGGGCAGCGGCCGCTCGACGATGTGGAGCGTGACGTCCTCCATGGCTACCCGGAGCCGTGCGGGGCCGGCCGGGTGGAGCTGGAGCCGGAGCGGGAGACCCGGAGGGAAGGCGGAACGGGAGGGGAGCGCGGGCGGGAGCGGAGAGCGGAGGAAACTCTAGCC
>NW_007091163.1:0-323 GCF_000164805.1 Carlito syrichta
AAAAAGGTGTCGTGTTTTTGCTTGCTCTGCTGCTGCCATCTGCTGCCGCTCACTGCCTGGCCACCTCACAGCCACTGACAGAACCTCCTTGCCCCTCGGGTGAATTCCACAGCCTGGAGAAAGGACTTGCCTCCTCAGAGTCTCCTGCTTTGCTGTTGGCCAGTGTTCTTGGGTAGCTATGCTGCTCCTGGGATTCCTGCATGGCTCTAAAGGTAAAGTAGGAAGAAGAGCATGAAAATAAAGCAGATTCTCATTCTTTCATGAGGTGACTGGTGCTGTAGTAAAGGGAGATCCAAGCCCAACTGCCTGGAGGGAGATTACAG
>NW_007091164.1:0-1800 GCF_000164805.1 Carlito syrichta
GAGCAAAATGGAATGGAATGAAATGGAATCAGAGGAATGTAAAGTAATGGAAGGGAGTGGAGTGATATGGAGAGGAATGGAATGGGAGGACTGGAATGAAGAGGAATGGAATGGAATGGTGATGAATAGAGAGGAATGCAATGCAATTGAGAGGAATAGAAAGAAATGGAATGAAATGGAATGGAATTGAGAGGAATGAAGGGTAAAGGAGAAAGATGGAATTTAAAAGGAATGGAATAGAGAGGAATGGAAAGAAATGGAATGGAATGGGATTCAGAGAAGTCGATTGGAAGGAGAGGAATGGAATAGCATTCAGAGGAATGAATGGATAAGAATGGAATGGAATGTATAGTAATGTAATGGAAAGGATAGAAGAAAATGGAATGGAGCAGAATGTAAATGAATGGAGAGGACTGGAATAGAGAGGAATGGAATGGAAGGGAGTGCAACGGAATGAAAAGGAAAGGAATGGAGAGGCATGGAATGGAATTCAATGGAGAAAAGTGGAGAGGAATGTAATGGAATAGAATGGAGGGGGAAGAATGGAATGGAATTGAATGGAGAAAAATGGAGAGGAATGTAATGGAATAGAATGGAGGGGGAAGAATGGAATGGAATGGAGAGGAATGGAAACAAATTGAGAGGAATGGAAATAAATAGAGAGGAATGGATAGGAATGAAATGGAATGGAATGGAGAGGAATGGAGTGGGCAGGAATGGAATGGGGAGGAATGAAATGGGAAGGAATGGAATGGAATGAATGGAATGGAGTGAAATGAAATGGAATGTAGTGGAATGGAATAGAGTGAAATGGAATGCAAAGAAGTGCAATGAAAGAATGGAATACTAGACAGAAAAATGGAATTGATTGGAGACAAACGGAAGGAATGGAGAAAATGGAAAATAATGGAATAGAATGTACAAGAAAGGATTGTAATGGAGAGTAATGAAGTGGAGAGTAATGGGATTGAATGGAATGGAATGGAAGGGAAAGGAATGGAATGGAGATGAGTGGAATTGAATGGAGAGGAATGGAATGCAATGGAATGGAGAGGAATGGGATGTAGAGGAATTGAATAGAGAGAATTAGGATGGAATGGAATGGAGAGAAATGGAATGGAATTGAGTGGAATGCAATGGAAGAAATGGAATGAGAACAATGTAATGTAGTGAATGGCAATGGAATGAAATGGAAAGGGAGGAATTTAATGGAATGGAATGAAATGAATGAATTAATTGGAGAGGAATGGAATGGAGAGGAATTGAGTGAAAGGAAATTGAGTAAAATTGAATAAGAAGGAAAGAAGGGATGGGAATAGAGTAATGGAATGGAATTGAGAGGAATGGAATGGAGAGGAATGGAGAGGAATGGATTGGATAGGAAAGGAATGAAAAGGAGAGGAATGGAGAGTATTGGAGTGGAATTGAATGGAATGGAATTGAGAGGAAAGGAATGGAATTGAAAGTAATGCAGAGGAATGGTGAGGAATGGAGAGGTATGGAAAGGAGGCATATGGAATGGAAGGGAGTGGAATGGAAATTAGTGAAGATAAATGGAATGGAATGAAATGGAACTGGAGGAATGTAATGTAATGTAATGGAAGGGAATGGATGAAGTGTAATGGAATGGAATGGAGAGGAATGGAATGGAGAGGAAAGAAATGGAATAAAATGGAATAAGGAGGAATGAAATGGAATGGAAAAGAGTGAAATGGAATGGAGAAGAATGGAATGGAAAAGGGGGGAATGGAATGGAAAGGAATGGAATGGAGAGGAATGTAAAGGAATGATTAGAGAGGA
>NW_007091165.1:0-326 GCF_000164805.1 Carlito syrichta
TAGAACCATTTCCCCTGAAAACTGGAACAAGACAAGTATGCCCACTCTCACCCTTCCTGTTCAACATAGTATTGGAAGTCCTGGATCAAGCAGAGAAGAGAAGGCAATAAGGGGTATCCAAATAGGAAAACAGAGAGTCAAGTTATCTATCTTTGCAGATGATATAATTGTGTACCTTGAAAACTCAAGAGAATCTGTCAAAAACCTCATTACACTGATAAAGGCCTTTGGCAAAGTCTCAGGTTACAAAATAAATGTACAAAAGTAATCGCATTTCTCTACAACAATAATAAACAAACAGAAACCCAAGTAAAAACCACAATTCC
>NW_007091166.1:0-322 GCF_000164805.1 Carlito syrichta
CTAGTTAGCCACCTAGCTAGCCAGCTGGTTAGCCAGGTGACTTAACATGCTGACTTAACTAGCTAACAAGCTGGCTAGCCAGCAGACTTAATTAGCTAGCAACCTACCTCACAATGTGGCTAGCCAGCTAACTTAACAAGCTGACTTAACCAGCTAGCCCGCTGGCTAGACAGTTGAGTTAATTATGTAGGTACCTAGCTAACCAGTTGGCTAGCCAATTGAATTAACTAGCTGTCTTAACCAGTATCCAGCTGGCTATGCAGCTGACTCAACTACCTGATTTAACTAGTTAGCCAGCTGGCTAGCCAGCTTACCTAACTAG
>NW_007091167.1:0-783 GCF_000164805.1 Carlito syrichta
TGGGAACTCACGTTCAGAGAATCTCACCAGTTCACCTATGCCGTCGCCATCTTGCCCCGTCTGTTAACTGACACGATATAACCAAGAACTTCTGTCTTCCTGTTGGAGCAAAAGTAAATCTTCAACTCTTTCAGATTCCCCCTTCCTCAGAAGACCACCTCTCTTCACGGTCCTCTCAACACCTTCCCTCTTGGCTCACCATCCTAGAACACACTCTACATTTCCTAAACCAAACATTCCCTGACCTTCCTCCTTCACAATGCTTCCTCTGTGCCTCTTTACAGCGACCCTTACTAGCAGCCGTTCTGAAACCATATTTAAGAGAATGTGGGAAATAGGCACCTTCACCTAATGTTGTTGTGTGTTTAAACTAATTTGAAGTTTTTGAAAAACAATTTGATGATATTGTATTTGCTGTTATATGACATGTTAATGTATAACTTACATCCCAAATTTACCATTCCCGAAATATGACCTCGATTCTTTGCTTTGGTATTGTGTTTTGTTGCACTCTTCCAATGAGTAGCATTTTAAATGTACAGAGAACAATATGTTTAACTCTGATGTTCAGTGTGTACACATAATTTAAGTAATATTTTCCTATAGTAAGTTTATTGCAAAGAAGGCAATAATAGCAAGTTTTAAAAAATTGGTTAGTAAAGTAAAAAACTTGACAAGTAAGAATGACTACATTTGTAAAATGGTGATTCCTAAAACAATCTCAAACTGTAACTGTGAAAGCTAGCATGATCATTTGTATTCCAGATCAGAGAACTCAGCTTT
>NW_007091168.1:0-362 GCF_000164805.1 Carlito syrichta
CGCGGGCTCAGGCAATCCACTCACCTCAGCCTCCCAACGGCGCGGGATTACAGGCTGAGCTACCGAGCCCGGCTCAAACAATTCTCTTGTCTCGGCCTCCCAAAGTGCTGGGATTACAGGCATGAGCCACTGCGACTCTGAAAAAAAAGAACTAGGAGAGGAAAGAGAAAAGGGAAAATCTGGTAGAGGGAACAGAAAAGCAAAAACCCAGAGGGGAAACCGAGCACAGCCAGTCTGGGTCTGGCTACAAGGTGGGGGGTGGGGAGCCAGGAGCCACGTCTTTGCACAGGCAAAGATCTCAAAGGAAGTGAGGATGGAAGAGCACTGGAACTCAAGCTGGGTGGGAAAGGACAGGACCCAGG
>NW_007091169.1:0-618 GCF_000164805.1 Carlito syrichta
CAGACAGAGCTCGGCCATCGCCACCGCTGGAACATCGCAACGACTGGACAGTTTTACTGCTTTGCACTGTCCCGCCGCAGCCGCAGCCCCTCCCCCTGCTGGCGCTCCCGTCTCCGCTGCTGCCGCGGCCTCTAGGACGGGTAGCTCATCACAACCCGGCCCGAGGAGATTCACACCAAACCACTTCAGGGAAGATCTGCTGGGATTGCTGCCACCGCTCCTGCGTCTAAGACTGTCCTGCCCGCTGGTGTGGGGATCTTGTTGCCTGCTTGGAGGCAGGCAGCCATCTTGTTCCTGTCCGGCCCCACCCCCTCTGGGGCGAGCAGATGGGATAGCACCACCTGCTGGCGATTCAGGGTAACAACACCAAAACAGGAAAAACAAGCTTGATAAAGACATATACCAAACTTCTGAACCAAGGGTAATCTGAACTGTCCTTCACAGCAGATCAGGGGAACTGAGACTAACTGCAAACTAATTTACCAGCTTGAAAAGAAAACTAGAAATCAGACCTGAAAGGACATTGGACTTAAACGAAATGTCTCAGAGTGTGCTTCATTGATTCTATTAATTTAATGACTTAATTCTATTCCTACTGTATTGTTCCCTTTTTTTCTC
>NW_007091170.1:0-425 GCF_000164805.1 Carlito syrichta
CCAACTCAAAAAAAAAAAAACAGTTGCTGGAGAGGGTGTAGTGAAAAGGGAACACTTCTACACTCTTGGTGGGAGTGCAGACTAGTGCAACCTCTGTGGAGGTTGGTGATTCCTAAAAGCTCTAAATATCGACCTCCCATATGACCCTGCAATCCCCCTACTGGGAATATATCCTGAAGAACTCAAATCACTCTATCAAAAAGATACCTACACACGAATGTTTATCACAGCATTGTTCACAATAGCAAGAACCTGGAATCAACTATGCTGTCCATCAAAAGAGGACTAGATTAAAAAAATGTGGTACTGTGCAGCCATAAAAAAGAACAAAATTATGAATTTCACAGCAACCTGGATGGAACTACAGTCTATAATACTGAGTGATCTCTCACAGAGACAAAGATCTGAGTATCACATGTTCTCAC
>NW_007091171.1:0-344 GCF_000164805.1 Carlito syrichta
CGCGCCGATGAGCGCCTCCACCGCGTCCTCAGGCGTTAGGTTGAGCGCCTCGGGGTTCATCTGCTGGTAGTTACTCGCCATCCAATACAGGTCCTCGAGGTGGGTCTTCTGCTCGGTCGGGCTGAAGCTGGGCGACGAGGGCACGGAGCTGCACGGCGTGCTGAGCGGCGTGGAGGACACCGAGCCGGCCGGCTGCAGGCGCGTGCAGGGCCTGCCCGGACGCTCCGCGCGCCCCAGCGGCTCTTTCTTCACGTCGAACTTGAGCAGGTCGAAGTCGTTGACGTACTCCATGGCCAGCGGGCTGGTGGGCAGCTCTGGCCCCATGCTCAGCTCCGCGGCCATCA
>NW_007091172.1:0-333 GCF_000164805.1 Carlito syrichta
GGCCATAAGAGATAAGATAGACAAGTGGGACCTCATTAAACTGACAAGCTTCTGCAACGTCAAAGAAACCATCAAGAGAGCAGGGAGACAGCCTACAGACTGGGAAAAAGTATTTGCCAACTCCAGGCCAGACAAAGGCTTAACATCTTGGATCTACAAGGAACTCAAATGTACTGAAAAGAAAAAAACAAACAACCTATTATAAAATGGTCAAAAGATATGAACAGACACTTCTCACAGGAAGACATCCAAGCAGCCAACAGACACATGAATAAATGTTCAACCTCATTAATCATCAGGGAGATGCAAATCAAAACCACACTGAGATATCAC
>NW_007091173.1:0-300 GCF_000164805.1 Carlito syrichta
TAAACACTCAAACTGTGAGTCATCAACCTCTACAATTAAGGAAGAATCATTTGGTTACCTGAAATGATTTTCAGAAATTATTAGGAGATATTAATTGCCTGAGACCTTATTTACATGTCACTACTGCAGATTTAAAGCCTCTTTTTGATATACTGCAGGGGGATCCCTCCCCCACTTCCAAAAGAGTCTTAACATCCGAGGCAAAAGAGGCCTTAACTCTCGTGGAAAAGGCCATTGAGACCCAAAGGGTGAAAAGGGTAAGTTATGATATACCATGGGAATTAATTGTGTTGGCTACTT
>NW_007091174.1:0-318 GCF_000164805.1 Carlito syrichta
GTTCCAGTTACTTGGAAGGCTGAGGTGGAAGGATCACCGGAGCCCAGCAGGTCAAGGCTGTGGTGGCCGGGAGCGTGCCACTGCACTCCAGCCTGGGCAACAAGAGTGAGACTCCAATTAAAAAAAAAAACAAAATCATGGACTTCACAGCAAATTGGATGGAGTTGGAGACCATTATACTAAGTGATCTTTCACAGAAACAAAGAACTGAATACTGCATGCTCTCACACTCATAAGTGGGCCCTGAACAATAATCACATGAACACAAGGGAGAGATCGGCGATAGCAGGGCTCTGCTAGGGGAGAGAGGGAGGTAGG
>NW_007091175.1:0-420 GCF_000164805.1 Carlito syrichta
GAATTTCAAATGCCCAGATAAGATTGGAAAAATCTGTACCTTGGTGCAGTGGTTCTCGAACTTGAATGTGCATATCAATCACCTGGAGATTGTTCAACTACAGACTGCTGGGCCCCAGTCCCAGAGTTTCTGATTCAAAAGCTCTGGAATATGACTGAGAATTTATATTTCCCATTAATTCCTGGGAAATGCTGACATGGCTATCCTGAACACCACACTTTGAGAGGCAAGGTTCTAGAGGCTTTGTCTGCTGGGCCAGAGCCCTGCCACCATGTTTAGCAACTCTTCCTTGTCCCTGGTCTCCTCAATCAGATAATTTGAAAAACAGTCCCCTTTATCAACCTTTGCAAAGATCCTTTCCTCTCTATGTAGCTATCTCCAAATACCAAATATTCCCATCCCCTTAGGCAGTAACCACCA
>NW_007091176.1:0-350 GCF_000164805.1 Carlito syrichta
AGACCCAGGCTCGCGGGTGGGGCGATCCTGTTGAGGGGGAACACAGGGTCACAGGTAGACACGAAGAGCGCACCAGCGCACCGGATGTGGGACGCGAAGGGGAAGGGGCAACGGGCGCGCGGCGGCGACTCCGGGGTGACCCCGAGACAGGCACTGCGCTGGAAGAGCCCCAAGAGGAGGAGGGGGCTCCGTGGTGAGGAGGCGAACTGACGGGAAAGAGGCAAAGTGGACGGGACACGGGGCGAGGGGCGCGCTGGGCCGCACTAAGGGGCCTCCCGGGACGACCCCATGGGTATACGGTGGCAGCACTCAAGGGAAGTCTGTGAGGGGCGACTGAGGGCGACCGTGGG
>NW_007091177.1:0-943 GCF_000164805.1 Carlito syrichta
ACACATGAACCAACTCCAAAACCCGAAGAAAGACAACAAATAAACAGGAACAACTCTGTAGAATCCTTATGACAGGGATCAACTCTTGCATTTCAATAATTAGCTTAAATATGACTAAATGCACCACTGAAAAGACATAGATTGGCAAAATGGATAACATATCATCAGGCAACAATCTATTGCCTTCAAGAGACTCACCTCACTAGAAAGGACATCCACAGACTCAAAGTAAGAGGATGGGAAACAAACTTCCAGGCGAACGGAATACAAAAGAAAGGAGGAGTAGCCATCTTAATTTCAGACAAAATACCCTTCAAACTATTAAAAATCAAAAAAGATGCAGAAGGTCACTACATAATGATAAAAGGCTCAATCCATCAACAAGAAATATCTATCCTAAATATATATGCACCCAACATAGGTGCGCCAACTTTCATAAAGCAGCTTCTTGGAAAACTAAAGAAAGATATTGGCTCTAACACTATCATAACTGGGGACTTCAATACCCCACTCACAACCCTAGACAGATCATCAGGACAAAAAATCAGCAAGGAGATCCGGAACCTCAATGTAACTTTGGACCAAATGGACTTAATTGATACCTACAGAACACTCCATCCAAAGACCACAGAATACACATTCTACTCATCACCACATGGAACATATTCTAAGATCGACCACATACTCGGTCATAAATCAAACATAAGCAAATTTAAAAGGACCGAAATTCTACCAAACACCTTCTCGGACCACAGTGGAATAAAAATAAACATTGACACCAACAAAGTCCCCCCAAAACCCACAAAGACATGGACACTAAACAGCATGATGCTAAACAACTCCTGCGTCATGATGAAATCAAACAGTGATCAAAAGATACCTGAAACAATGAAATGAAGAAATATCTTACCAAATCTCTGGGATGCCCTGAAAGCTGTAGTAA